>NW_027112981.1:155745-156044 GCF_000696795.3 Halyomorpha halys | reverse complement strand
AGGCTCTGGCTGTAAAGTACAACTTAATTGAAGATAAGAACCCATACTACAAGTACCGCCCAAATAGACTCCTCCAAAAAGTCTATTTGGTATTTGGATCATCATTTGGGTATGCTGTTTTATTATTAGCTTAATTAATAATCAAATAGTTTGTTGATTGTTATTATTACTATTTAATTATTATTACAATGATTATTAAATTAGGTACTTTACAGGCCAATTCTATTTGTACGGGAGTTGCCCCATACACAAATAAATAAATTATTATTATAATATATCATATAATATGGTATTCATAT
>NW_027112981.1:151323-152285 GCF_000696795.3 Halyomorpha halys | reverse complement strand
TATAGTTATAACATTTAACATTTAACACAACATCATGAATACCCCTATAGAATAAGTTATAGAAAAAAAGAATATGTAAGTATCATTTCATCGGTTTAAATATTAAAGTGATCTAATAAATCCTCGTAAAAAAAAAAATCGTCGTAGTAATTGATTGTTTATTAATTGTTTTGATGTTTCTTTCTGTGGAAATGGCTTCTCTCCCAGTTAAGAAAAGAAGTTAATGGTCTTCTGGCAACTAAAAAATGCGTTTAAAGCGAAGAAAGAAGAAATGTCATCTGTTTGGGACCCCTAGGCGTGC
This sequence comes from Halyomorpha halys, assembly GCF_000696795.3. NCBI lineage: Eukaryota > Metazoa > Arthropoda > Insecta > Hemiptera > Pentatomidae > Halyomorpha > Halyomorpha halys. Next base: position 151,984 of record NW_027112981.1, on the reverse strand, counting down.
TCTGAGAACACAATTTACTTCTAACAACATCCAAGTCGAAATTGGGTTGGAGGGCAGTTCAACCTGAAGTTGACGAAATTATTCTTGTGCGCAGGATTCACAGATTTGCTTCTAATGTGAGGATACCATTGATCTTCAAGTGTCTGAGGAGGTTGGCTTTCACTTTTGTATGCATGAAGGGCTTAAACCATCGATTTGCTCATATCGATAATATAATCGATAAAAAATATTTATTTTTTATATAAATCAAATGGTATCCTTGTTAAGTCTTAACACTCTTAGTTATATCAACAGTCCAACGTTTCGGCCGATTTAGCCATCCTCAAGGTCAATCTAAACATTTAACAGTTTATTATACATTCATTTGTAACAATTATAACTACAACATTATTATTAATAATATAACATACTTTAAATATAAATTTACACCTTACATCCAAATTTGGAAATGTTTTGCATGCTATTTGCCCAGATCATTAATTACAAGTCAAATCACCCAAAAAGTCAATTAATAGTGAATTAATTAATAAGCTGACCAAGGCTTATGTATAGTTACCTATTTTGTTACAACTTCGTTAATTTTTAATTTTAGATCAACATACACTACAAACTATTTTTAACCTTCCATACACTCAGGCCAGTCTTGTTATTAATTTAATTC
>NW_027112981.1:149965-151273 GCF_000696795.3 Halyomorpha halys | reverse complement strand
TTTTCATATCCGGGGACTCAGTAAGAGACTCCTACCCTAACCAGGTATCGAGAACAGATAGCAAAAAACCTTAATAAACGACATATTGTTGAAATTATGGCTACTTCCTCGATACATAGCACTTGTTAAGTCTTAACACTCTCAGTTATATCAACAGTCCAACGTTTCGGCCGATTTAGCCATCCTCAAGGTCAATCTAAACATTTAACAGCTTATTATACATTCATTTGTAACACTTATAACTACAAAACTATTATTAATAATATAACATACTTTAAATATAAATTTACACCTCACATCCAAATTTGGAAATGTTTTGCATGCTATTTGCCCAGATCATTAATTACAAGTCATATCACCCAATGAAAAAGTCAATTAATAGAGAATCATATTAATTATTAATAAGCTGACCCAAGCTTATGTATAGTTACCTATTTTATCACAACTTCGTTAATTTTTAATTTTAGATCAACATACACTACAAACTATTTTTAACCTTCCATACACTCAGGCCAGTCTTGTTATTAATTTAATTCAAATTGCATTTTGGTCTCAATTTGTATTTATTCCAATTATTAAAATTAATTGTAAACAGTAAGAAACACTAGATTAATTATTTTATATATTCTTGTTTGAGAGGGGTTTAGTTTATTCTTAATTTAAAACAAATTTGATCCTTTTTTTCTCTCAACTTTTCCAACGTTTCGACCCTCAGGCCATTCTCAAGGATACCTTCATATTGATGTCATTTCCTTTTTTAAATCTTAAAAATGCAGGATTGCATTTGCAAATGTGAATGAAGGAAGAAAAAAAAGTGTTTTATAAAAGGTTTAAATCTAGGAAAAAATTATTTAGAAAAGGTTATATGGGACAAAGGCAATTAGCCTTTTGGTCTTAATTTGTATTTATTCCAATTATTAAAATTAATTGTAAACAGTAACAAACATTAGATTAATTATTTTATATATTCTTTACAACTTTTCCAACGTTTCGACCCTCAGGCCATTCTCAAGTATACCTTCATATTGATGTCATTTCCTTTATCAAATCTTAAAAATCCAGGATTGCATTTGCAAATGTGAATGAAGGAAGAAAAAAAAGTGTGTTATAAAAGGTTCAAATCTAGGGAAAAAATGTTTAGAAAAGGTTTCTGGGACAAAGGCAATTAGCCTTTTGGTCTTAATTTGTATTTATTCAAATTATTAAAATAAATTGTAAACAGTAACAAACATTAGATTAATTATTTTATATATTCTTGTTTGAGATTGGTTTAGTTTATTCTTAATTTAAAACAAATTTGATCCTTTT
>NW_027112981.1:142062-144600 GCF_000696795.3 Halyomorpha halys | reverse complement strand
CCAATGAAAAAGTCAATTAATAGAGAATCATATTAATTATTAATAAGCTGACCCAAGCTTATGTATAGTTACCTATTTTATCACAACTTCGTTAATTTTTAATTTTAGATCAACATACACTACAAACTATTTTTAACCTTCCATACACTCAGGCCAGTCTTGTTATTAATTTAATTCAAATTGCATTTTGGTCTCAATTTGTATTTATTCAAATTATTAAAATTAATTGTAAACAGTAAGAAACACTAGATTAATTATTTTATATATTCTTGTTTGAGATTGGTTTAGTTTATTCTTAATTTAAAACAAAATTTGATCCTTTTTTCTCTCAACTTTATTCTTTACAACTTTTCCAACGTTTCGACCCTCAGACCATTCTCAAGGATACCTTCATATTGATGTCATTTCCTTTTTTAAATCTTAAAAATCCAGGTTTGAATTTGCAAATGTGAATGAAGGAAGAAAGAAAAGTGTGTTACAAAAGGTTTAAATCTAGGGAAAAAAATACTTAGAAAAGGTTATATTGGACAAAGGCAATTAGCCTTTTGGTCTTAATTTGTATTTATTCAAATTATTAAAATTAATTGTAAACAGTAACAAACATTAGATTAATTATTTTATATATTCTTGTTTGAGAGTGGTTTAGTTTATTCTTAATTTAAAACAAATTTGATCCTTTTTTCTCTCAACTTTATTCTTTACAACTTTTCCAACGTTTCGATCCTCAGGCCATTCTCAAGGATACCTTCATATTGATGTCATTTCCTTTTTCAAATCTTAAGAATGCAGGATTGCATTTGCAAATGTGAATGAAGGAAGAGAAAAAAGTGTTTTATAAAAGGTTTAAATCTAGGAAAAAGTTATTTAGAAAAGGTTATCTGGGACAAAGGCAATTAGCCTTTTGGTCTTAATTTGTATTTATTCAACTTATTAAAATAAATTGTAAACAGTAACAAAGATTAGATTAATTATTTTATATATTCTTGTTTGAGATTGGTTTAGTTTATTCTTAATTTAAAACAAATTTGATCCTTTTCTTCTCTCAACTTTATTCTTTACAACTTTTCGACCCTCAGGCCATTCTCAAGGATACCTTCATAGGCCATTAGCTTGCATTTTTTTTCTGCAGTTGTTTTCAAGATATTTCCTAAAAGAAATTGATTTATATTTCTTCGGAAAATTAGTTTGAGTTTGAAAACTTTATTTCAAAAACCATTGGACGTACAGATGTCTGCCAGCGCTCAAATTAAAGCTAGTTAAATTTACTAAAAAATTGTTTATTATGTTTATCTTTGTAGGAGTAGTAGTTTTTATGATATTTGACAAAATAAACTCACAAAATGTTAATTTCTAGTTGTTCGTATAAAATGTTTGATTTTTGAAAAAATATATCTCTAGATCTATAATGTGCACATAGTCTGCCAGCACTCGAAATAAAGGAAATTTAACTTTCTGTAAAGTAGTATATGACACTTATCTTCGTAGGGATATTTTTTTTTATGATATTCACATATAAATATAAATTTGGAAAATGAAAATTTGTCCGAACAACTATAAATTAATTTATTTTAGCAAATAACATGAAGGATATGTCCTCCTACGACGATAAACCTATTAGATTACTTCATAGCCCATTAAACTAGCTTTAATTTGAGTGCTAACAGACATCTGTTATGATCCGTATGATCAAAATGGAGTGAAACAGGCATGTAGAAAAACTCATAATCATATTTCTACACTACAAAGTCTCGAGGCCATCTTCTTTTCAGGCGCCACAGAGGATTTTCAGGAATAGAAGAAGAAGTAAGGGTAGAAACTAGTTTGATGGTTAGGGAGTTCATAAAGGAAGGAATGATATCTGGTTCGGGCTAGATCGGTTACATATGGAACATCAAGGTCTTTATAGATTATTTTATTAGTAACAAAATAAGGAGTATTGAGGATTTTATATATGGATCCATATACAAGTCAAGTATATGGATACATATACATATACATTTGATCACAAGTAATGAGATTGTTCAAGTTTTCTCTTTCTTAGTTAACTAAACAATAAAACAAGGTTTGTGTAGACATGAGTGTTTTAGTTTACAAAGACAGAGGGACCTGCGAAGCTGCCCAGTAAGGGGCCACTCAAATGCAAATTAGAGGGGCCTAGCCTTAATTCGCCTCTTCATTCATTTACTTTAGGTTCCGTACGGTCGAAAGAATCCCTTTGAAATATTTATGATGTTTGTTTTTCGTTTACTCTACAGCATAGTTTAACCCCATCAAAAATTAATGGATTCCTGCACCATGTACACATAAATATATTTTAAGAATTATAATGAGGTGTTCATAGTTGACCGTAGGTTAATAAATGGAGATAGTCGGAAGGGGGGGAGAGGATGCGGTCAGCAAAAAAACACAAATAAACAAAGAATTATTTATTCCTACCGACGTTTCGACCTGAATTTCAGAGAAACATAAAAATAAAAACAAATAATAAACTAACAAATTTTGAAATATACTGGTACATAACAATAAATTGAAAATAAA
>NW_027112981.1:138081-141082 GCF_000696795.3 Halyomorpha halys | reverse complement strand
CAGACTAATAATAGAGGGATGAATAGGAACCATTGTGGTTTACTTGGAATAATCTATCGATGAGGAAGGGAGGAATGATGAGAAAGTATGTAGGAGGTAGGAATTTACGGAGTTTGTAAAGCAGTCCCGGGTGCCAGACTTATTGTACTATAACCCTAATCTTTCTTAACACAATCCTCCCATATACGTTTAAAGCAGTCCCGGGTGCCAGACTTATTGTACTATAACCCTAATCTTTCTTAACACAATCCTCCCATATACGTTTTTGTCATTCCGTTGGACGTTGACTTGTTGGTTTAGTGTTTATATTTTAGGGATCTGACTGTTACTTTTTCAATCCGAATATTTTACGTAATATTTCAAAAAGCCACCTTTCACATCCGAAAAGAACAATGAGAAGGTTAATAGTTTTGTATATTCTAACTTATTAGTTTTTGATCATATTACGCGAGCTAAACAATTAACTCAAATATAACAAGCATTTCCCTTCTTTCCTTGCTGTTATTTCCTCATTAGATTATTTTTTTTTTTTTTAGTTTTCATAGAACCTAGCTAAAGATATATTTCGTTTTATCCAAGTTAATTTCGAGACCTATTTTAATTTTTTTACTATTTTTATATTTCGCCTTAACTTAAAACATTTCAAGTAACGAGGAAATATAGAAATATGAATAAGAATTAAAAAGATGAGGAAGAGCCCCGAAACGTAGATGGGAAAATATGTATGAAATAAATATTAGGAAGGACTTTTCACGAGAATACCAAATGTGCAATTAAAAATGTGTTTCTGATTCAGTATATATAATTATTAAAAACATAAAGTCATATTATAGAACAGTAAAAAATTTAAAATATAAATAAAATGGGATTTTATGGTGTGATAAAACTTGTATTAAAATTTAAAAAATATTAAATTACACTTATAGTAATATCATATATATTAAAGCCTTCATAATAGTATTAGAAGCTCTAAGCATGCCGAGATTGTGCCAGGTTGAGAGAAGCAGATGCTTGCTTTGACCTCCTTGGCCCGCATTAAGATGCCAATCGCTTCCCCTCCATATTTATCCCCGGTATGGGAACTACTTTCGGGAGGGCGGTAAAATGGGGGATGAAGATTTTATTTGCCCCTATGTTATCCCGAAAAATTTCTTCTATGGATCCTTTTATCTTTGAAGGCTAGTTTAATGTTATTTTGGTTGTCTACTATCGTCCAATATAAAAGATTTTTTTATTTATATTTGAAACAATATGTATTTATATTGATTTTACAAATTAAATACTCATTATCATTATCTAACTAAATTTTTATTTAAAGTATTATGAGTTCTATGTTTAAATTCTTCCAGTATTATCATTTAATGGTTGTATGCAAGGTGTTGAACGCAAGGGTGGTGGATACAAATTTTTTTTTTATTATTTATTTTTTGCTGTTTACAACTGTACATTATAATACATTTAGTAAATCTGATCTAAGTTAAATTGGAGTGTTACAGGCGTGTAGAGAAACTACCCATTGGTAGCACTCTAATGACATTTTACATTAGCTGGTCTCGTGGCCATCTTCTTTTCAGGCGCCTCGGAAGATTGTCATGAATGGAAGAGGATGCAAGATTAGAAACTAAGGGGTTCGAATGGTTTGAGAGTTTATAATGGAAGGAGTGATATCTGGTTCGGGCTAGATCGGTTACATAGGGAATATTAAGGTCTTTATGTATGATTTTATTTGTGACAAAGTAAGGAGCATTGAGGAATACGAGAGGAATTCGAAGGTTTAGTGGAGCCCCAAAGCTCAACTCCGTATGTCCAGATTGGCCTTATTACTGTCATGTAGATCAGTCTTTTTTAATATGTTGGAAGTTTAGACCGTTTGTCTAGTAAGTGCTGTAATAGTCGAAATCGACGTGCAGTTTCCTGTCTTTTCATCTTTAAATGAAACTGTAGGGCAGTCAGTAAGTTTACGACGAAGGGTAAAGGTGATTTGATGGGATTTGTTGGAATTTATCTAAATCCTCCAATTACGACACCAATCTTCGAGGGCTGTGTTATGGGATTGGAGAATTTGGTATACAATTACTGGGTTATTATTAGCAGGGAGCACACATGTGTCATCGGCATACATGGTGAGGATAGTGTTAGGATTTGTTGGAATGTCTGCTGTATAGACAGTGTAGAGGATGGGACCAAGGATACTACCTTGAGGAACACCAGCGGACTGAGAATAGAGGGATGAATAGGAACCATTGTGGTTTACTTGGAAAAATCTATCAATGAGAAAGGAATGAATAATGAGAAAGTATGTAGGAGGTAGAAATTTACTGAGTATGTAAACCAGTCCCGGGTGCCAGACTCGATCAAAGTGGATACAAATAAATTATTTTTACTGCCCTTACTGTTTTATTAGTTACTGTTAGATAACATAAAATGTTTTTACTACAGTGAGAACTAACAATACAACCAGCACCAAAACAATGGCTAGCTGGTAACCTCTTCGACTGCTACCAAACCATAGCAAACGGTTCGATATATTCACAGTTTGCCACAGAGCAGCATGTTTACAATAAAAAATGAATGTTTACATCTCACTTCAATACAAAGTCGGTCGAAACTTTGATTAGTAATGAACAGTTTTGTTCTGTTATATTTCGTACCTTTTTTTAACGTCACACAAACCCTCTTTCTATAAATAATTACTTACTAATAATCTTCCAATACTGAATATTCCGTTACTGGATTTTCATTGTTTTTAGATATTACATTTTTTTTATTTTTATCGTATTCGGTGCCTGTAAGTAAGGCATACAGTAAAAGTAATACAAGAGTTGATTTTTCTTACTACTAGCAGTTATTACTTTTTGATAATACATTGAAATAAATTGATTTTATGTCCTTGTAATCAAGATAACCTCTGATTTCTGCTTATTCCACTGTAATAATGAAAATGATAAAACATATTATATACAATAATGATTGACCGTAACTGAATAACAAGAAGTTAGTC
>NW_027112981.1:136354-138031 GCF_000696795.3 Halyomorpha halys | reverse complement strand
AATCTATCAATGAGAAAGGAATGAATGATGAGAAAGTATGTAGGAGGTAGGAATTTACGGAGTATGTAAAGCAGTCCCGGGTGTCAGACTCGATCAAAGTGGATACAAATAAACTATTTTTACTGCCCTTACTGTTTTATTAGTTACTGTTAGATAACATAAAATGTTTTTACTGTAGTGAGAACTAACAACACAACCAGCACCAAAACAATGGCTAGCTGGTAACCTCCTCGACTGCTACCAAACCATCGATATATTCACAGTTTGCCTCAGAGCAACATGTATACAATAAAACATGAATGTTTACATCTCACTTCAATACAAAGTAGGTCGAAACTTTGATCAATAATGAATAGTATTGTTCTGTTACATTTCTTACCTTTTTTTTTTTGCCACACAAACCCTCTTTCTATATATAATTACTGACTAATAATCTCCCAATACTGAATATTTCGTTACCGGATTTTCATTGTTTTTAGATTTTACATTTTTTTTTATTTTTATCGTATTCGGTGCCTGAAAAGTAATACAAGAGTTGATTTTGCTTACAACTAGCAATTATTACTTTTCGATAATACCTTGAAATATTGAACATATTGATTTTTTGTCCTTGTAATCAAGATAAACTCTGATTTCTGCTTATTCCACTGTAATAATGAAAATGATAAGATATATTATATACAATAATGATTGACCGTAACTGAGTATCATGGAGGTAGTCGGGGTGCAGTAAAGAAAAAAAAAATAAATCACTTATTTCACAATAACTACATACTCATAACTACTACAACTATATACTCTAAGAATAATTTTGAGGAATATCTAATTATTTAAACTGTACTTTACATGACTTGAGTATTATTAATTTTTGTTAAAGATCTAAAAACATAAATAAATTAATAAATAACAAAAATAATTTATAAAAAAAAATTATTCACCTTCAGGAATTTATAGAAAAAAAATCTTGAATTTTTAAAAATATATATGTTATATTCAAAGATATTTCCTATCATTTGTAAAGAAAATGATTGGGGGTGCGTTTAAAAAAGGAACAAAATATAGGTTAAAACTATTTATTTAAAGACGTTTCATCTCACTTGGCAAGTCTTCATCTGGGCTGATAAGTATACAAAACAACTAAAACTATGTTGACAATGTATGATAATAAGATAATAATAAATTAAACTAAGGTAGGGTTAAAAATGACGCAAATATTAGTGAAAAACTATATTATAAATTGTTACTTTAGTTTCTATGTAACTTGAATATTATAAATGTTAAAGACAAAAAAACATAAATAAATTAATAAATAATAAAAATAATTCATGACAAAAATTTAATCACTTTCAGGAATTTAAAGAAAAAAAATTATACAACAAGTCTTTATAAAAAAGAAATAACAAACAGTATTAGATTTAAAATAAGTACAAAAAAAAGTTAAGGAAAAAGAAAAAAAAATAATTTTTACGTCTCCTGTTCTTTCTAAATCTTATACTCTATGTTATTTTTTTAAATATATACTTTTTGTTGTACATATTATTTTTATTTATTGTTCTTTTCAATTTTAGATACTTTCACACTTATGAAACGTATCCCGATCATTTTCTTCATAAATGATAGGAAATATCTTTGAATGTATATTTAGTATAATATAACATATATTAAATATATATTTTT
>NW_027112981.1:135724-136304 GCF_000696795.3 Halyomorpha halys | reverse complement strand
AAGATATTTCCTATAATTTATAAAGAAAATGATTGGGGTGGGTTTAAAAAAGGAACATAATATAGTTTAAAACTATTTATTTAACGACGTTTCACCTCACTTAGCAAGTCTTCATCTGGGCTGATAAGTATCCCAAACAACTAAAACTATGTTGAAAATGTATGATAATAAGATAGCAATGAATTAAACTAAAGTAGGGTTAAAAATGACGCAAATATTAGTGAAAAACTATATTATTAACTGTTACTTTAGTTTCTACGTAACATGAGTATTATAAATGTTTGTTAAAGACAAAAAAACATAAATTAATTAATAAATAATAAAAATAATTTATGACAAAAATTTAATCACCTTCAGGAATTTATAGAAAAAAAAATTATACAAGTCTTTATAAAAAAGAAATACCAAACAGTATTAGATTTAAAATAAGTACGAAAAATAAAAAAAATTATTTTTTCGTCTCCTGTTCTTTTTAAATCTTATACTCTTGTTATTTTTTTAAATATATACTTTTTGTTGTACATATTATTTTAATTTTTTTTTTTTCAATTTTAGATACTTTCACACTTATGAAACGTCG
>NW_027112981.1:134446-134983 GCF_000696795.3 Halyomorpha halys | reverse complement strand
ATCATTAACAAACATTTATAATACTGCAGTTGTGTAAAAACTAAAGTAACAGTCTATAATATAAGGTGCTTATTTTCTTTGGCCAAATATTTTTATTTAAATTACATAAAACACTTTAATCATTGTGCTGTTAACTCAAGAGACCCGGTTTTTAATTTGGATGTGGCAGAAAATTAATTATTCTGTTACTGTAGGCGTGAGTCAACCCTGTGAGTTTGGGGCCCTCCATCCAGGGCCCCTCAGTATTATAAAGTGGGTACCCTCAATCGGAGAAAACTGGCGGTCAAGCATGGTTCTGAACAAATCATCTCCTTGCACAACCATAGTTCTAGTAACAGTACTTGCTTTAATCTGTAGCTGTACAGATTTATTTTTATATATTTTTTATTTTATAACAGTTTAATGCAATAGTAATAAAATATGAAAACAATGTCAGTAATCCGATTTATTTATACCTTATATCTTAAATAATAATTAGATATATTTTATAAATCTGCAAATTTCATAATTAGATTAACAATTTTAATTTGAAACTGC
>NW_027112981.1:131665-133522 GCF_000696795.3 Halyomorpha halys | reverse complement strand
TTGGAGGTGCTGGGATTTGAACCCAGGACTTTCAGCATGCGAAGCAGACACTCTACCACTGAGTTACACCCCCACCGCACTACAATATCAAAATACTGGTATATATGTTATAAAATGTTAAATATTACTTTTTTTTAAATTAAGATCAATTTATAATTAATTCTAGGAGGATACCACTGTCCTGGATCAACCCGTATTTTACAAATTATACAAATGTTCATTTACATGTACTACTTGCTCAAATTGTATAAGTGTAATTAACACTGTATTTCAGATTGTATTATTTTTAAACATTGTATTATTGTATTAAGAGTGCTTATGTCAGTGTAACTCCAATAATGCCTGGATGATTTGATGCAGATACCTTTTTCATTTGTTCTTGTTTTTAGTAAAGTGTATTCTTCATCAGTTAAGATCTGTTTTTATTTTTTCACTTTATATATAAAATAAAATATTACCTAATTAAGATATATAAAAACTTTTTTATATAATAGGGAGATACCACCACTCAGTTAACTATTATCTCACATAGATGTCAAAATACTGATATTTATCTTTTAAAATCTTAAATATGTTTTTAAAAATTATTAAGACTGATTTATAATCATCATAAAACCTGCCGGTTGATATAAATTTTTCATTTGTGAAATTTTGAAGCTGACCTGTTCTAATTTAATGTTTTATATAGTTTATATTCCATGACATTATAGTTATGTTAGAATCATGGTGTTGGACAATGTATTACTGTAAACATCTTTTTAGGGAAACAAAACAAACACTTCAAACTGTTAGATATTAATACTTAAAACTTTTCTTGAATTAAAATGTATACCTTTACTTAATAGCCCTTTTCAGGTTTATTCTTTCATAAACTTTTGTATTAATATTTAAGATTTTTATTTTTTTTTTAGGTACGTACAGCAGTATAAAGTTTATAATTTAATGATAATTAAGATAAATTGGTATTTTAGAGACTTAAGAGATTATTCTGGATTCCTATAATAATTTATTATAATCAATTTAAAAAATATATTTTTAATTAACTTTTAAAGTGATCTATTTATTAATTTTTACATTGAATAATTTAGGTAAATTATTGAACAATGAAATAAAAACACAAAATTGATATGTGAGCCAAGAAATAAAAATAGGTAGCCAAAACAAATTTGTTTTATTGCAACTAAAGAATAACAAACTTTTATTTCAAACTTAATGTGTACAAATTAAGTTGCCTTTTTCCATACTGATAAACCTCACTCATGAACGAACCAATCAAATCAACTATCGATTATTTATTGATCGAGATAACCTTGTTACAATATAATATGTTATAAATCTGTTGTTATATTTTTATTCTATCTATATTTTGTCTCCTTAAAATAATAAAATTATTTTACTTTTTTGGGTTCGGTGAAATTGTCTTCCTTGATAAAAAGTAGTTTATTCAGAACTATTATTAAATCGCCACGTTTCATGGCCATAGGCCTTCAATCTTCAAGTGCAATATAAATTACATTGATTTTAGTTAATATTTATAATGATGTAATTAGTGACCTTTATTATAAGTAAAATAAATATTTATTATTGTTAACTTCTTTTAACTAATTATTATTAGAAAATATTTTTCTTTACCTAATTCTATATTCAATACTAGTTATAAGGGGGTAGCCAAAAGGAACATGTGCGAATTGGGTTAGATTTATAATTTTGAAGTGGGGCTAGCGAAAATGGTTTATTGATGCGTCGTTGTGCAAAAAGGTTATTAGAAATGAAAAAATGGAGTTCATTTACTTAGGTGGAATCTACTCTCTTCTATTTTACTCTCTCCCCGGCACTCTTCCCTAGTTGTTGTTGTTG
>NW_027112981.1:129252-130507 GCF_000696795.3 Halyomorpha halys | reverse complement strand
GTTCCACTTGTTAGTGTAATGTTTGCTGTGTTTAGTGGATTAAATGGAGTTGTTTCGGATTGCAGGTACTATACATCCATCATTCATTGCTTTGGTTAAACGCACTGTTTTCATTCAATTAGCTATGACCACTGCAATGGTCTTATGGAATTTTGATGGTTCTTGCTCATTAAAATTTAATTTTTGGTTTATAGTGAAGGAAAGTATTGAGTAAGTGAACATTTTCAGATTAGCAAAGTATTTTAAGACTACCTAAGTTTTCAGGTAAAATTGCCTACGAAACTGAAATATTGTATATATTTGGAATAGCACAGCACCTTTTTCATTTTTTTTTTTTATTCTGAAAAGTACATCCAATATGGTCCAACCAGATGATATTATCTATCGGTCGGTGCCTAAATAACATACTGAAATGAAAATCATAAATTAAATTTATTTGTTACACTTTTCATTATTATTATTATTATTAATTAAAATAATCATATTATTTTATGATTTATAAGTTAAAGTACAATTTAAATATAAACAAAATCACTGTACAATATAAATTAATTTATAGCAATAAAAATAATAATTCAATTAACAAAATACTGAAATAAAAAAAAAATGAATTACTTATGTTAAGCATTTGTATCTTTTTAGCCCTGTAGAAGCCCTGCAACGTGGGGCGAAACGTTGGCTCAATTAAAAGAGTTATTACTATTTGAGTTTTATTTGACCGCAGCAGGAACATATTCCATTTAAAAAGAAAAATAATATTGAAATAGTTGCAAGAACTTATAAAGTGAATTGTAATGATACGAATTTACTATTAGTAAATTAATAATAATAAGTAAATGATTTCGTGATAAGTATGAAGTGAACTTGATTAAATAAAACAATCCAATATAAAAAAGAATAAAATATATTATATTATACTGCATATTAGGGTTTATACAAAAACCGACATTTTAGAAAACCGGTTTTAACCGGTTTCGAATTTTATAAAAAAAATTTTGCTCGGATATTCTGTAATTCGAACAAAATATTTTAACAGAAAATTTAGAGTGATTAAAAGCAGTTTTTGACTAAAATTATTTACTGTTCAATTTTATTGATATTAAATTTTTTTTATGCAATTTATTAGAACAAAGAAATAATAGTTGACCAGGATTGTTGTTTATGCATAATTTTCACATATAAGGATGTAAATATTTTTATAATAGTGAAACGAGTTATTCAGCAAAGGGTTCGAATAAATAAAAACAATATATTT
>NW_027112981.1:128209-129202 GCF_000696795.3 Halyomorpha halys | reverse complement strand
AATCTGGCAATAGCTACCTCCTCCCTGCGATTGGAACGGTATGATGTGGTCCATGGTTTAGTGGTTTTTTTGATGGTTTTTAATTTGCTTGGCAGCCATCCCAGCAACCATCCCTAATTACTGAATTGTGGGGGACCACCTTCTGTTTACATCTTTCGTTTTTTAAACAGAATGATAATAAAATAACTAACAATATAGATACATAAACTGTGTTGAAAAAAATGTATAATTTAAGTAATATTAAAATTGATGAAGAGGAATAAAACAAAAAAAATAAAATACTCATGTATTAAGTATAATAAGAGGATAAATAAAGTAAGAGAAAAATTAATATTAAAACTAAAAAAGGGAAAGAACAAAAAATAAAATAAATATAAAAATCTAGTAACAAAATGAAAAATTAATTAAAATTCAATAGATATATGTATATACCATTGATATGTATTGGTCTTTTGACAATCCTGGGTATTATTAAGGTGATTCCTCATCTGCACCTATACCTGGTAAGGGTATCCTTCTGCGAAGCTATTAGGGCGTCCCCGGATATGAAAAGTTTGTCACATTAACAGAGTCCCCTGAGAAAATTAGATTGGCTAACCTTTAAGTATTCTAACAAAAATGACAGGTTTGACGAAGAATTGGATTCGATTTAAGCAGCTGCAGGCCCTTCCTGGACATGTCAAACTTTTTTTACACATTCTCGGCCCTGAGGAGAGGAACGCCCAATGAGAGAGGAGAAAACAAAATAAGGTAACGCCCCAAAAGGGAAGTGGGAGAAAAATACAGAGGAAATCTAGAAGATCGAGACGGGGACACTCAACAAGAAGGCATAGACGGGTGAGGACCACAGTCAGGAGGCAGGCATAGAAGATGCACTTCGACCAGACGAAGTTGTGAGAAGGGCCACGAGACCTGGACATCCTTTATGAACGACACCTACGGCACTACATCCCACGGCATCAGCAGCTATAAGTATAAAATTAACCAATAAGT
>NW_027112981.1:114211-127594 GCF_000696795.3 Halyomorpha halys | reverse complement strand
AATTTTAATACAAATTTAAATATTCTATTTATTTTTTTGTTTAATGAAATATGATTTCAGAAAACAGAGGACGTGTATCGATTTGCTATTTAGCCGTTTCCTTAGTTTATTCACAAAATTCCCAGAAATAGAAAATACCCTCTCACTTGCAACCGAAGTGTTATTCATACATTGAAAAGCTATATTTTCTACTAAAAAAAACCGGTTTTCGAATTTCATATTTTTCTCCAAAAAAAATGGTTTTAAAAACCGACAAACCCTACTGCATACAATAATATATATAATCCGTAAGATGATAAGTAATACAAAGGAAATAAAAAAGAAAGAAGTATTAAAACTAAAGAACATCTAAAAGAAATAAACCAAAATGATATAAGAAAACTGAAAGAAGTTAGTTGACCGTATGAAGTACATTAGATTGTAGGAAGATAGTCTAGGTAGTGGTCAATAAAGACATAAAAACTGTAAAAGAAAACTATTTATTGGAATATTGCTGATCGACCGTATGTATCAATAAATGGAATTTGAAATTGGTGTACTATTTTTATGTGAAAAAAAAACTTAGTGGAAAATAACAAGGGTATACAATGAAACGTAAAATAAGAAAAATTAAAGGTTATAAACAATAAATGAAAACGGTAATAGTAACAGATAAAGAGAAGAAATATTAAATAAAGTACAAATTAAAATAAAATAAATAATAATCAAATAAAAATAGTACACCAGTCGTCAGCCATGACGAAGAACTGCAAAGTGGGGCGAAACGTTGGTAAACAATAAATAGTTTTCTTTCACTATTTTGATACCTTTATTGACCATCACCCGGACTATCTTCACCCAAGTTAAAGCTAATTTTATGTACTATAAATTACTTTATTACGTTTATCTTCGTAGGAGTGTTAGTTTTATTATATTTAACAAAATAAATTCACAAAATGGTGATTTCTACTTTTTGGAACAGAATTTTTGAATTAATGAAGAACATTATCTCAGGAAGTATTAGATGTACAGATGTCTGCCAGCACTGAAATTAAAGATAGTTATGTGCTATGAAGTACTTAACATGTATCTTCGTAGGGGTAGTAGTTTTCATGTTCATATTAGAATATGAATATAAAGTTTATACATGAAATTATGTCCAAATTAATTTATTTTAGAAAATATCATGAAAACTAAAACCCCTACGAAGATACGTGTAACAAACTACATTATTGTACATTAAACTAGTTTTAATTTGAGTGCTAATAGACATTTGTACGTCGAATGGTTTTTGAAATATAGATTTCTTAGAATAAATTCTCCAATTACTGATTATTCACTGTATGTTTTATGAATTGTTGCTTTTTAAAGAGCTGTACCTTGAGAACTATTGATCGTAAATAACGGCTTATATTTTAGTAAATTTGCTCTTCTTTAAATAGGGTCCTATAAGGTTTTCTAGCGTTGTTGGTCGTCTTAAGGACATAGAGCTCTGAATAAAACATTATTGTGTTTTAGCGCTTTGAAACAGGCGAATTTTTTTTTTACCCCTAACTGCAGACTCATAAATTTGAACTAGTAATTATACATACTTTTTATTAAAGTAATCAAAAATTGGGGTGAGATGCCTTTTTTCACTTCGGCTGTAGTATATTATGTATATATATTTTTTTTTCTTACAAGATGAGATGATAACACAAAAGCCAATCCTTCCCCGCCGGGGATGTAATCATAATGTCCTTCCAGAAGGGCAAGAAGAGGTTCGTCGTGGATGGCGAAGGTCGGAATATCTCCAACAACATACTCTACCTCGGCGTAACTCTTGACCGGCACCTCACCCTCTCCAGTCATGCCAAGGGGAGACTCAAGCTGGCCCGGCAGAAGTCGCATAGGCTCTACCACTTGCTTACTTCACAACAGATCTCGCTACGCCTGAAACTCAAGATATACAAGGCCATCATACGTCCGACGTTGTTCCATGGTGCACCACTCATGCGACACCTCTACAAGACTACGCTCTCCTAACTGCAGAGTTTCCAGAACTCCCTCCTGAGGCGAATAGTCAAAGGAACTTCACTCCAGTGGGCCAGGAACAGAGTAATATGTGAGGAGCTCCAACTCCCAACTGTGCCGGAATTCATAGGCCGTAGGCACATCAAATTCTTTGATGGGTTGAAAGCCTGTGACAACCCTCTATTCCGTGAGATCGCCCCTCCACCGAGACCTGGGAGGTAGCAAAGCACTGTCCCCCTGGTTGACATCCTGGCTCTGCAGCCTGAAGTCATCATTTCAACACCACCAACAGGAATACCCCCTCCCTATTCCTAGTGAGCATCCAGGCAAACATATGCCATCCTTGTTGACATCGCCTTCAGCGGACCCGGCAACCATTCTTATAATGCCATCCCGGCAAAACAAGATAATCAAATAGCCAGTATATGTACATATCATTTTCTATATTATGTATATATTTTTTTTTCATAATACCTATTTCTGAATTCCATTTATGGTGTTTAGCATGAATATATATTCTGGTCCTGCACTGTTTCTTTATTCTGTAGTAGCCTACATTTTAAGGAGTTTTTGACTTGTATTTTTGTTGTAGTTGGTGTTCTTCGAATTTTATAATGTGCTGGGCCTCTCATTGGTTTTGAAATTTAAACTAAACCTAAAAAAAAAAAAACTTATTCCCTAAATACGTGTGCTGGCACGTCGTTTCTGAGTTTTTATCTGGTTTGTTGCCAACGCACCGGAGAGGGCGCTGGTGTGAGGGTCCTGAACAGTGGATTTCTTTGGTGCTGTAGAGAGTCGAAAAAGTTTATGTGCCTGCGTTGGATGAACTCAGGCACAGTGGGTAGTTCGAAATTTTTTTTTTATTAACTATATTTTTTTTTCGAAACCTCTTTATTTTTCATTCAAATGCAAAATACAATAATATATAAATTACATTATATATATTACATGTACATTATATATATTAACTATATAAGTAATGTACTATATCATGTATACATAATGAAACTTATATTAGACGGAAGGAGTGAAGTTGGGTTATTTTAACGTGCTACCATTTCCCGTTTCGAAAGAAATAATTTCGACGAAAAGTGCGAAATTAGCAACATTTTATTTAATGAAATAATGTTGATGTTAATGAAATGTTAAACATGTTGACTTTGATTAATGTTAAGTATTTTGATGAGACTGCTACTCCTCGATCAACTAGAGGCATACAAGAGCAGACAAAATAGGAGCAAACTCTTGAATAAATTATAGCGTGGAGCCGAGGGGCGCCACGTATTCAGAATGCGGCTTGGAATACTAATTACTCTGCGTAGAGCTTTTACCTCGTTTTGTTTAATTCTTATTATGTTCTTTGTTTTGTTTCAATTATGATGTTTTTATACTAATTTGGTATATTTGAATTCTTTGCTAGCCCAGTGTAAATATTATAGCCGTTGTAATCATCTGACTAGATAGGCTTCAACAGGGTTCTATTCAATTGAATTAAAGCGTAAAAATGCGTAAGTAAGGAGTTAAAATACTGAAAAATATCATGTTATTAACACACACAATTTTGATCTAAATATACTCTCAAGTTTTATTTTCAGAAACGCTCTCTAACGTTTCGGCCCTCAGGCCTTATATCTATTTTCAAGAAGACAACCTTAAATATTGATGTCAAGTTTTTTAAAATCTTTTCTGTTGGCTAATTGCCCATGTCATATAGAACTTTTTATATTTTAAATCTAAAACTTTTTTACTAAAATAATCTTCTCTTTTTTCACTTGCAAACATCATATAAACTGTTATATAATAATATAAACTGCAGTAAACAGCTGTTATAAATGATGTTTGTAAGTGGAAAAAGAGAAGACTATTTTTGTGATATAAAAGTAAAAGTTTTAGATTTAAAATATAAAAATTCTATATGACATGGGCAATTAGTCTGCAGAAAAGATTTTAAAGAACATGACATTAATATTTGAGGTTGTCTCCTTGAATATGGCCGAAACGTTGGAGAGTTTCTGAAAATAAAAGTTGAGAGTATATTTGGATCAAGATTGTGTGTGTTAATAATGAAATAAACCACTCTCAAATCATTAATCTAATCATGTTATTGTTTTTAAAGAGAAAAGAGGAATAAAATGGACGAAAAAAAAAACTGAAAAGCTCATACGTAGGTTATAAAGTTATATATTGCTCGATAAAATCTAATAAAGCCTATTCTAAAGCAAAGTAGTATAAAAAAACTTGAGACCTCTTTTCGATGATTACTTCACGAGATACTGTTTTTCAAAAAGCAACAATTTTTTGTAGTACGAAACTGCTGGTCATACAAAGATAAACGTTATGAACTACACCAAAAAAATTATTATTTGTCTGTCGAATGGTTTTTGAGATAAAGACTTCACGCGATACTGTTTTTCAAAAAGCATCAATTTTTTGTAGTAATGAAAAATCAATGTTTTTTAAAATTTATTTTGGCGAATATCACGGAAACTGCTGGTCATAAAAAGAGAAACGTTGTGAACTACACGAAAGTACACTCAGCTTTAATTTGATTGCTAATAGACATCTGTACGTCATATAGTACCTGAAATATAGATTTATCAAAATAAATTAACTAATTACTGATATTTGTGTACATTTTTATGAAATATCGCTTTTTAAAAGACTATGTATCGAGAAGTATCGGACGTAAATAGCTCTATAATGTTCTTTTAGATTTTCTAGTATTGGTAGTTTTTAAGATATTGAGCTCTGAATGAAAAATTTATGTTTTTTTAAGGTTTTGAAACAGCCGCCATTTTGTATTCCCCCTACCTATACTTGGCAGACTCGTCAGTTTTGACTCTTAATAACGGGGGTTTATTGCTTACAATTATACTTAATGTTATGTGTATATAATGCACAGAGCATTTATTTGAGTTCTACTAAAGGGCCCACTCAGCCTTTGCAATTCGTAGATTAGCGGTTCGATCGTCCGTTGTAGGATATACAAAAATGGTTAATAAAAAATAGAATGGGGACCGGAGGAGGTGCGAGGGACCGCCACCGCCAATTAGCAACAGGTGTGCAAGCGGCCATTCATTCCGCTTCGCTATTGGCTCATTAATTAGCCTATCCTCTCTCATGTTTTTATTCCTCTTTTTTCATTGGCTGCCTTATGCGGCCGGTGTATTAGATGTACAATGGACTCCTGTTGAACAGCTTAAGCGTTTAATGAAATACAAACTAATTATTTTATTGCTTTTGTCATAAAATTGTGGCGTCACCAGTAGGAATGCCAAAAAATTCGTTTTTTTGCGTCGTTCGAAACCTAAATAGCATTTTTCAAAGAAATTATCAATTATAAATTTTTCATCTTGATTTATTTTGAATTTTTCTTTTCATACGGTGACCAATGGTCGTATAATCGTTAATAACTCCCCTGCATTTTATCATTTATTATACATTCATCAACTTTGTTTTACTCCTTAAAAATCTTTTACTACACTTTGATAAATGACTTCTTCACTATAATAGAAACGATTATTTATTAATTCTCAGTCCCTTTTTTGTTTATAATCATATTCTAAGTATTCTAAAAAATAATGTTTACTGTTACTACTTTTTATTTCTAATAAACAAATTTCTCCATTATATCAGAAACACATATTTGTCCCTTTCAAACTTTATATTTAATGTTTTATTTAAAAGAAATTAATTTTTTATTAACTGTTCCCAAAAAAAAAAATTAAAAATTTAACGAGTTAATTTCATTTTAAATTCACTCCTTACTTTTCAGAAAAGTAAATTTTTTTTTTGGATTCGTTAATATTCACACTCAAATGAGTCTAAATATACAGAGGAAGAAGCACGAATTTCTCGAGAACGGTTAAATGGATTTTCATTATAGATGTACTAAAATATTTATATTTTTTTTTTATTTATTGATATTTACAACTGTATAAAAAATACAACCAGTAAATTTGATCATAATGACATAATGATATGATACAGGATGTAGAGAAACTACTCAGTAGTATAACTCTAAAACAGTTTACAATATAAGGTCACGAGGCCATCTTTTTTTCAGGCGCCACGGAGGATCGCCAGGAATGGAAGAGGAAGCAAGCTTAGAAACTAGTGCGTTTGGGTGGTTAGGGAGTTTATTATGGAAGGAATAATATCGGGTTCGGGCTTGATCGGTTACATAAGGAACATTAAGGTCTTTATGGATGGTTTTATTAGTAACAAAATAAGGAGCATTGAGGATTTTACGAAGGGTTTTGGATTGTAAAGATTGGATACGAGAGGAATTAGTTCTAAAATATTGAAAATAACATTTACTACATCTTGTATTATTCTCAAATATACGATTAACTGAATGGTTATAAAGATAACTACATTAATGTGCGTAATGTCTATTAACTTTAACGTAACGTTGCCTTCAAGGGGCATGGTCTAATCCCTACCACTTAGCGACATTCTTGCTTTGAAAGAGAGTAGGATTATAGCATCTCCCCCCCCCCTCAACTGTTGAAAACCACACTGCTACAGTGATTAGCTGATCTAGTTATGAACACACACACACACAAAAAGAATCATTGACAGAAAAATATGAATCCCTGATTATATCATATTCAGTGCTCCTGTTACTAATTACTTTAATTTCAACATAAAATTGAGTCACGAGTCACAATAATAAATGAAAAACCAAGTAGTATTTTTACAACCATTCCAACCAGATGACTGAACATTGTCGATGGTTCGTATTGTATTCACTTGGCTGCGCCACCTGTTGCATAGGCAATTTTCCAGCATCTTGCTACATTACGTCAGCTGGAAAATGACTGAGCCCTTTCTGGAGTACTCAGGGTTAGGTCTATATACTATAACCATTTTGTCAAATCGCTGTATTATATTTCTTCGTTGTCTTTGAGAAAGTAATATCATAACTATCCTATACCAAATACTTTCGTAGTTTTTTTTGTCGTACAATATATGACGTGTTAACAACTCACGCATTGTTTTGCCTATAAAATATTTCTACTTCGACTTACATGCTGATATCCTTCGTATAACCTTTGACATTCCTTATTTTGTCACAAATAAAATCATCCATAAAGACCTAAATGTTCCATATGTAACCGATCTAGCCCAAACCAGACATCAATCCTTCCATTATACACTCCCTAACCACCCAAACCAAGTAGTTTCTAACCTTGATTCCTCTTCCTTTCCTGACAATCCTCTGAGGCTCCTGAAAAGAAGATGGCCTCGAGACTTTCTAGTGTAGAAACGTTATACACAATAACAACTAGTATCTAATTTGTACACTTATATAAATAAAGAAATTTGGACCGATGCACCTCATGATGATCAGGAGTCCAGTATTTCGTCGGAAAGCAAAAGAAGAAGCTAAAGGCAGATGCAAGGTGTAAACAGTGTAAGAAAGTGGGGGTTAACAAATGACTGTTAACGGTTTGCGATTAACAAATGGTGTGACATTTAAAAACAAAAAGATATAAAATAATATTAAAGTAAGATAATATTAGTAAATTTAAGGAAATAATAAATATAGTCAAACATCAAATATAATCTGTAATTCTGAAATATGAATATAGATTAGAAAATCTAGTTGGTAAATACATATGTAAAAAAAAATATTTAAAATCAAAGTAAAAAAAAGAAAATATAAGTAATTAATCAAACATGTAAGTAAAATACTAAAATAACAACAACAAAGCAATAAAATATAGAGGTATATTTACCAAAAGGAATGAAGAAATATGAATATGGATAAGAAAGTATAGTTGGTAAATATATGTATAAAAAAAAAAAAAAATTTAGAACCAAAGTTAAAAAAAGAAAGAAAGAAAATATAAGTAATTAATCATATATGAAAGTAAAATACTAAAATAACAGCATTTATGCAATAAAATATAAAGGTATATTTGCCAAAAGGAATCAAGAAATATGAATATAGATAAGAAAATCTAGTTGGTAAATATATGTATAAAAAAAAAAATTTACAACCAAAATTAAAAAAAGAAAGAAAATATAATTAATTAATAAAACATGTAAGTAAAATACTAAAATAAAAGCATTAAAGCAATAAAACATAAAGGTATGTTTGGCAAAAGGAATCAAGAAATATGAATATGGATAAGAAAATCTAGTTGGTAAATAAAAAATGTATAAAAAAAAAATTTACAACCAAAATTAAAAAAAGAAAATACAAGTAATTAATCCAATGTGTCTCTAAAATACTAAAATAACAGCATTAAAGCAATAAAATAGAAAGGTATATTTGCCATAAGTAATCAAGAAATATGAATATAGATAAGAAAATCTAGTTGGTAAATATATGTATTAAAAAAATATTTACATCAAAGTTAGTAAAATAAAGAAAGAAAATATAATTAATTAATCAAACATGTAAGTAAAATACTAAAATAACAGCATCAAAGCAATAAAATATAAAGGCATATTTGCCAAAAGGAATCAAGCAATATGAATATGGATAAGAAAATATAGTTGGTAAATATATATGTATAAAAAAAATATTTACAATCAAAGTTAATAAAAGAAAATATAAGTAATTAATCAAATATGAAAGTAAAATAATAAAATAACAACATTTATGCAATAAAATATAAAGGTATATTTGCCAAAAGGAATGAAGAAATATGAATTTGGATAAGAAAGTATAGTTGGTAAATATATGTATAAAAAAAAAAATATTTTCAACCAAAATTAAAAAAAAGAAAGAAAATATAATTAATTAATCAAACATGTAAGTAAAATACTAAAATAACAGCAATAAAATATAGAGGTATATTTGCCAAAAAGAAATCAAGAAATATGAATATAGATAAGAAAATCTAGTTGGTAAATATATAAAATTATTTACAATCAAAGTTAAAAAAAGAGAAAGAAAGAAAATATCAATTAATCAAATATATATATATGTAAAATACTATAATGCAAGAAATTTTATATCTTTTTAGAATTTTCATATCTTTAACTTTAAATAATTTTTAATTTGTATATACATTTATTTTCTAAATTTTTGTATTTATTTTAATTATTTTTTTCCTCCATAATTATTCAGTATATATTCAATAATTCGGTAATTCTGGTATTATTATTGATACTAACAATAAGATTTTTACTTATTTGTGTTATTCTCTGACCGCATTTTCAATCATCTTTTTTTATTTCTATATATTTCCATAAATGTCGTCGAACTTTAGTAATTTTAATAGTTCAATGGAGATAGTATTGACCCGCTGAAGATTAAACAAACACAAAGATCAAAGTCTATTAAGGATTCAATTTCCTGCAAGAATCCCTCTTCGTAATTGAGGCATTTATTCCACCTTCATAAACATTATTTCAGGATAGCTACAGCCATGCCTTCAAGTGATAATCGCCTCAGGGTACCGAATTAATATTACGGGAAATTGAATTTACAAACAACGTTGTTTGATTAGTTTCCACTAAAGAATCGAAAAGATATTTCGAAGTCGACTTCAGCACCAAAAGAAACTCTATTAACCATTACTAAGAAGGGAAGGCTACGAACTAACGGAGATAACCAATTTCAATGAACCTTCATTAATAATGTTACTCTTACCCCTGTCGAACAGATCCGCAACCTTGGACTACATTTGGACAAGCGATTAACCTGGAATCCTCACACAAGACCGAAAAGACAGGAAACTGCACGTCGATTTCGACTATTACAGCACTTACTAGACAAAAACATTATAAAAGACTGATCTACATGACTGTAATAAGGCCAATCTAGACATATGGAGTTGAACTTTGGGGCTCCACTAAACCTTCGAATTCCTCTCGTATCCTATCCTTACAATCCAAAATCCTTGGTAAAACCCTCAATGCTCCTTACTTTGTCACAAATAAAATCATACATAAAGACCTTAATGTTCCCTATGTATCCGATCTAGCCCGAACCAGATATCACTCCTTCCATTATAAACTCCTTAACCACTCAAACCCCCTAGTTTCTAACCTTGCATCCCTTTCCATTCCTGACAATCCTTCGAGGAACCTGAAAAGAAGAATAAAAAATATAATAATATTGAGGTTTTCGAGGATCAATCAATAAAACAATGATATCGAGG
Organism: Halyomorpha halys; assembly: GCF_000696795.3. Taxonomy (NCBI): domain Eukaryota; kingdom Metazoa; phylum Arthropoda; class Insecta; order Hemiptera; family Pentatomidae; genus Halyomorpha; species Halyomorpha halys. The sequence goes on along the minus strand of NW_027112981.1, from coordinate 117,479 downwards.
CGATGTTTCGCAACTTTATTGTTTGCATAGTCATTTCCTACAATGAACAAATTTTGAGAGCAAAGAACTGTTTCGATTCGTTATTCAAAAGCCATGAAGTACATATAGTACAAGAGCCCAAGAGGAGAAAAAAGACAGTTATCTCACCCCAATTTTTGATTATTTTATTGAAAACTATGTATAATTAATAGTCAAAACTGATGAGTCTGCCAAGTATAGGTAGGGGGAATAAAAAATGGCAGCTGTTTCAATAAGTTAAAAATAATTAATTTTTCATTCGAAGCTCTATACCTTAAAAAGTAGGAACAACACAAGAAAATCTAAGAGAACGTCGTTTAAAGAAGAGTAAATTTGCTAAAATATGAGCCCTAATAGAGTTATTTACGTTAAATTTTTTTCGAGATATAGCTTTTTAAAAAGTAACATTTCATAAAAATATTGTATGGGACTTACTGAAAGATCAGTAGTTAGTGAATTTATTTTGAATTCCAAAATCTAACATTTTATACGAACAACTAGAAATTAACATTCTGTGAGTTTATTTTGTCAAATATCATAAAAACTACTACTCCTTCAAAGATAAACATTATTAACTATTTTATAGTTAATTTAACTAGCTTTAATTTAAGCGCTGACAGACATCAGTACGCCCAATGGTTTCTGAAATAAAGTTTTTCATAAATCAAATTTATTGTCCGAACAACTATAAATCAATTTATTTTAGCAAATATCATGAAAACTACTATTTCTACGAAGGTAAAGGTCATAAACTTCATTATAGTACATTAAACTAGTTTTAATTTGAGTGCTAATAGACAACTACTAATCTTTCAGTAGATGTTTAAGAAATTTTGCTTTTTAAAAAGCTATATCTCGAGAACTGTTGAGGACGTAAATAGCTATTTTAGGGCTAATATTTCAGAAAATTTACTCTTCTTTAAATAATGTTCTCTCAGATTTTCTAGTGTTGTTGGTAGTTTTTAAGATATAGAGCTCCGAATGTAAAATCAAAATTTTTTTAAGGAATTTGAAACAGCCGCCATTTGTTATTCCCCTACCTATACTTGGCAGACTCATCAATTTTGACTAGCAATTATACAGTTGTTTTCTTCCAGGCTCTTGTACTAACAGTATAATTTAACCCGAGAGGCATTTAGCCGTGAGCATTTTGCTCATATTGGGAAATAAATGTTTATATTTTGCTATTATTTCATGTTTTGTTTATACTTTTCTATCTTCTGTTAACCTTTTGATGTTGTTATTGCTGCTTGTTTATGTTACCATGCACTTCTGTGGCATTAAGATTAATAACTATTAACGTTTATCCCTCAGACAGAAACTTAACGAATACAATTAATTACTAAAACCCATACAGACTTACAGCTGCCAAATTTATGGACCTGCTAAAAAGACACAGATTAAGAAAATACAAACTTTTCATTCACAATTTTTAATACTGGCAACGAACTCACCAATTTACGTTTCAAACGAAACCATTCACACCGCCCTACGCATTCGACCACATTCCTACGACTTACAAAACGGTTTCACAACACGCTACATGGACATTTAAATAAATTTATACGACAGATGGCAACACCTGACATTCCTGACGTAACTCGGCGTAGGCTGAAGAGGAGTTGGATGCGGGACCTCCTAGTGTAAGACAATAACTTACTTAAAGTCAGGAGGATGCATCACTGTGTGCTATCTCCCTCATGCCATGCCTGAATAGAACATCTCATTTGGTTGTAAATGTACATTTACAGATGAAAATAAAAAAAAATATAAAAAACTATAACGTTACTTACAATTGTCAAAAAAAAAAATTAAAAAAATATATATATATACAGAATGGTTAAATTATATAAATGCATAGAATGGAAATTAATAATAATGAAATAATGAAAGTAGTGGAAAATAAAACGTATATATAGGTAATTAAATATTTAAGTTAAAACAATTTTTGAAAGAGGAAAATCGTATAAAAAGGTGACGATAAAATATTTTAAAAATATAAAAGATCATAAACTATGGGAGAAAAAAAAAATATATATACATTAGTTAAATATATATTGGAAGATAGCTGATGGACCGTGTGTATCAATAAATGGAATTTGGTCTGAGTGCGGTAAAATAAAACTCAAATAGTGAATTGGTGTACTATTTTTATTTTAGCCAACGTTTCGCCCCACGTTGCCTCAAATAATTTTTTTTTTTAATTTATTTATTGATATTTACAACTATATAAAAAAATACAAGTAAATTTGATCATAATGACATAATGATATGATACAGGACGTAGAGAAACTACCCAGTAGTAGAACTCTAAAAACAGTTTACAATATAAGGTCACGAGGCCATCTTCTTTTCAGGCGCACCAGAGGATTGTTAGGAATGGAAGAGGAAGCAAGCTTAGAAACTAGTGGGTTTGGGTGGTTAGGGAGTTTATTATGGAAGGAATAATCGGGCTAGATCGGTTAGATAAGGAACATTTAGGTCTTTATGAATGGTTTTATTAGTAACAAAATAAGGAGCATTGAGGATTTTACGAAGGATTTTGGATAGTAAGGATTGGATACGAGAGGAATTCGAAGGTTTAGTGGACCCCAAAGCTCTCAACTCCTTATGTCCAGATGGGCCTTAAAATAAAAATAGTACACCAATTTACTATTTGAGTTTTATTTGACCGCACTCGGACCAAATTCCATTTACTAATATATTATTAAAATTCCAATTACTAATATATCTCACCTTCAGGTAATTTCATCATCTTTGTAACGTATTTGTTTAACTCAGTATTACCGTACGCACCGCTGAGCTCACAATTTTTTACTTTAATCTTTTAATATATCCTTTATTCACTCCGACTGGAATTCCGTCAACACTGCCATTTCTCGCGCCCGCCTTACCCAACAGATCACACCCGATAGTTGCCTTATATTCCCGCGGCATCTCTTCGACCACATGTACCGTGATTGAACCGGTTACCCCCCATCGACTCAACCCCATAGTTGCCTCCCCTTCAACGCTACAGGGCCCACCCAGGGTGACTAACCTACAATTACATACCTTCACCTGGGCTGTCTCCTCTCCTCCTCTCAGCCTGTCCAATGCTCCTCTGCACACGATGGTGTTTGAGCTCCCGGTGTCAATAAGGCATCTCACTCCCTTCAGGCAGATGATAGGCAGACCGCCACGCTTCCCTTCAACGCTGCAACTCACCAACACGCGGCCGCCTCTCCTCTGGTACGCACCTCAGATCTCT
>NW_027112981.1:110668-113240 GCF_000696795.3 Halyomorpha halys | reverse complement strand
CCGGTGAATTTCTCTAGGTCCGACACAGCACTCCTCAATTCCTGCGCTGTCCCCGTGCGAACCTTGATCCATTCCAAGGTGGTCGCATGTGCTGACGCCAAGGTCGTTGTTGGTAGCGGCGGGAGTCCCTGCCCTTGCGATTCCGTCATTGCTGCTGCTTGAGAGTTTCCTGGTACTTTCAGAACCGCTGCTCTTACTATGTTATTCTTTTCCATAAAATTTCAGCTCCGCTAAAACAAAGAACTTATGCACGAGCGAAAGGAAAAAAAAAAACAATTCCTTACTAGCGTTGTACTACACGGTTTGAAATCCCGGGTTTCGGCACCAGTTATGATGAGCCAGAACGCTAGAGTTAAAAAAAAGGAAAATAGGGCACTGAAAGAGACACACAAGCTTCACTAAGATACTGATTTATTCTGCTCTGTAATCCTCTATATATACATTCTGGCTTGTTTACATGGGGAGTTTAGGTATTAAGACTCATAATACTTATGCTCTGTTTATAACTTATATATATATATATACATTACTTCTTTATGAAATAAAATGTTAGAAATATCTGAGGTAGAAACTTATCATTATCCTCTCTTAATATTTTTTAGTTAGATTAATAATTAATATGACAATTGATAGAGTAATGTCACATGTCGTATAGCCCACAGCTGAGCTCTATGACGTTGCATGATGCAATATAGTACTGGAAGCATTCACCTGCAGCGATCGATGACTGGGAGGACATCATTCGCTGTCCTTTGTTATGCTGCACAATGGCAACCTGGTCCTGGCACAAAGGATTATCCTTTCTATTCTAAATCATTAATAAATCCTTTTACTCACTATCTCAGGGAGAAATTAGTTTTCTTCTGTTATGGCGCTTTCTCTGCCATTTTCCTTCTACTCTTAGCCCTTTCGCTTTTCCAGGTCAGTTTATTCAAAGGATGTCGACCTCTCTTGGTTGTAGTTCACCAGAACTAGTTCACTTAGAGCTTCCTGTTAAGACCATTAGGATTCATTAGAAAAACAAAATATATATGAGAGATCAAGTGGGGATTGAGAGAGAGTGGAGGGTTCAAAAATGAACTTGCCAAAACAGCCGGCCAGTATTAAATAAATAAATATACTACCCATAAATTATGGAGATTGTCAGGGTTGCGGTCAAAAGAGAAACAGAAATATTTAACTACTATTTATTTTCCGACGTTTCGCCCCACTTTGTTGAGCATCATCAGGGCTAAAAAGGTACAAAAAACAACTAAACATATTTCAACATAATATGATAAAGTGCAAAAGGTAAATTAAGGTAGGGATAAATATATATAAATATAAGTGAAAATAAAATAACTCTGTAATTTTTTTTAATTCAGGTATTCCCCGGAGTAAAAGTTGGAGGATATTACCCAAATTAATTTTTATATTCTGGTATAACTGTTTTGAATAATGAAGTGGATTGTATTAGGAATAAATTATAACTATGATGAACAAAATAAAATGCCTCTATTCGTGGATGATTATCGACAATTGATTATGTTTGCCAAAGATGATTACAATTTGTATTATTGTGTTATTGATTTTGATTATTGATTACATTAATGAATTAGATTATAATTACTTGATGTTGATTTATAGTGGGACTTGTTCTTGTGCTGGGTTCTTTAGTTCCCTCATCCTGATTTCGTCCCCTTCCTGGCGGTGGTGATCAAACTATTCGCTCATCCTGAGTGATAGCTGACTACCACTAAAATGTAGTTACCCTAGGTAGCCTGTGTTCTAAGCTACTCCTTTTTTCTCCTACCAGATGGCAGCATTTTGAGCTGACCTTGAATATGTTTTACTGGGCTTTCGCAAACATATTAGTTTCAGAGATTGCTAATTTTTGCCCATCTCTGAGTGCAGGTTGTGTTGCGGCCACTTTCATCTGTGAGTTAATATTCTAGGACCATCTCTTCAGAAGACTAAGTCCCTCGTAGGTCCATTCAGATGTGTCCTCCACGATGATCTAACTCGAAACTTCCTTCTTTCTTCAGCATACTTCAGCTAGAATACTCTCTCTTTTCGATAAGAAGGCGGGTTTATCTGTTCGGGTTTTCGTTCGCAGGCAAGAATTTCTAATCAGGACTCCTCCCATCGAAGCTCTGTCATAAATATTGGCCATCAGTTCATGAGTATTAATATTTTGCTTTTCGAAAAGAGCTTGTCCTGTCATTGCCCTCTCTCATTTTTCACTTAAATGCTTCCTTTACTCTCCGTCGTAAGCCTCAACTCTCCTGCCCTACTCTTTTTTTTTTAATATGCTACAAAAGCCTGTTGAACAGATTCGCTACTTAGGACTCCACTCTTGACAAGATACTTACTTGGAATCCCAATAGTAGACTGAAACTGCTCGTAGAATCTGATTCCTACAATACCTTGACGAACGATTTACTACAAAAATTCGTATACACTATGATAATCAGACCTATTTGGACATCCGGAATTGACCTTTGGAACTCATAACATCAAATTCCTCCCGTATTGTGTCCTCTACACATCTACACACAAGACTGAAACGACAAGAAACTGCTCGTAGATTCCG
>NW_027112981.1:108028-110333 GCF_000696795.3 Halyomorpha halys | reverse complement strand
TAGGTATTATGACTCTTAATACCTAAACTCCCCATGTCAACATTCCAAACTGTATATATAGAGGATTACTCAGGAGAATAAACCAGTATCTCAGTTGAGCTTATGTGCGTTATTTAGTGTCCCACTTTCCCTTTTTTTTGAAGCTTAGATTCTGACTCATCATAACTTATATATATATATATATATTTTAAAAAACATCCTAGAATTCCTATTGAGGGCTTTTACTTTATCAATACCAAATAGACCTCTTGGTGTCAATCGTTTTATGAGAATTCATGTTTGGAGCCTACTGAACATAATATAACAACAATCTCCCGCTATTTTAGTCTTTTAAAAGGATTCTGTCTGGCCTATGTCAAGATGTCAAAGCCTAAGTAGAAAATAATAGCAATTTGATTGACTCTTATCACAATATTAATTTTGTTTCGGTAAACCGAAAGTGCGAATATGGGGCTCCTATAGTGTAGGCACTACTAGCACCCCATGTGGCCAACAGTCAAACCTCCTCTAGCGCCTTCTATGGGAAGAAAAGGCACCTGATATGATGAGAAAGCCATTTTCTCTATGTGAACAATTTTCTTTTCTTCCTGATTATCATTGCAATAATGAGTAAGTAGAGACATTCTAAAGTGTCTCCCGACAACAGAGGAAAAGAGAAACAGAGGGATGCGGAGAAGAACAAGAAGCAAGGAGTTAGTAAACATCTTTCCAAAAATTTAACACCATCAGAACACCCGTCAACTCCTAGTATCCCCCTCGTCTTCCCCCACTTCGACTACGGTTCCTCGGTCTACGGAGGGCTATCTGCAGGACTAGAGTTGAGACTGAAGAGACTCATGAACTGCTTTGTAAGATTTATCTTTGGGTTCCCAAGGCGCTCTCAAGTCTCCCGAGTTGAAGTGGCTCTATCCAACCTCCCGAAGGCAATACCTCCTTGGTGTTTTCTTATTCCAAGTTCTTAAAATCAAAAACCTGCCTACATTGATCCCCTCACTCTTCGTTCATTCATCCACTCATTAAACACCAGATCTCAACCGATTGATTTATATATGCCCTCCTATAGAACCACTTTCTTTAGCAAATCCTTTGTCATACGTGCAACCTCCTTCTGGAATTCTCTTCCCATCTCCATTCGCCAGTCCTCATCCATTCTTTCCTTTAAACAAAATTTATTCCTTCACTTATTGTATAACCAAACCTCCACATCATTGTAATTAAATAAATAGGCATACTTTGAGTAACGTTATAAACAGTAGTTAAGCCAATATCCCATTGTAATTTCATTTTACTGGAAACTTGTAAATGCTTGCTAGACAAAAATGTCAATGTATAAACCATGTATCAATTCTTAGGGGACATATATCTCTGAATAAAATTATTTTTTTATTCATGAATTAATTACATCCAACATCATCAACAATATGCATATCATCTTTAAAATCTATAGACCCCAAATTAAAATTAATTTACACACCTAATCATAATTGGTTCTTTTCGGCCACGCCCTACATCACTTGTCACTTATGCGATAGCTAAGTTGAAGCTATCGCATACTTTGTTTTCTGTTGATTCAGTTTTATTTTTATTTCAATACAGTCCACTCGGGTATAGCAACCAACCAATCAAAAGTGAAGTAACACTTGACCTTAAGTTGAAGGTGCACTTCATACTGATTTCATCTTCTTACATATTTGAACTGAGACTTATGTTGCAATGTTGACTGAAGTTGTGTAATTAAACTTCTAAAAATAAATAAAATAAAATAAATTAGCTAAAAATTTGTCTTACTACATTGAGATAGAGAATCGACTCAGGGTCACTGCTCCTTAAAACTAATAACTTGTGCTGAAAGGGCCAGTTGTGCCGTTTAATGACATGCAAACCAACTAACCATTTCGTGCCTGTGCTATTTCTGAAATTGATCCTTTGCCACGAAAGCTTTCTCAAGAATCAGTATCGATTTCCACTTCCACTCATCGAGTTGAATCGTCCTAGGGAAATTTAAAGTGGTTATTGAAGTTGTTAAAGCCCAAAGTTAAATTTTATTGTTAATTTAATTTTATTTCTCTCTCTTTCCTATAGGCTTTTCGCTTTTTTTTTTTTTGGATCAGTTTTTTTTGTAATTACAATTTATTTTGAACTGTTTTAACGTAAATTATAAACACTATAATGCGTTGGAGTACCACTAGATCGTGCCACTGAAAGTTTGACAATTTCTTTATAAACATTTTACATTTTTAATATATATTTAAATTCGCAAATTCCATAAAAACCTTTCTAATTATTGTAATTCTTTGGTCCAATC
>NW_027112981.1:102190-107573 GCF_000696795.3 Halyomorpha halys | reverse complement strand
TCCTTAATTATGTTATTTTACCTATTTATTCAATAATCTATTTATAGGTATTACTATAAACCAAACTCTCTCCTTGAAAAACCACGTCTTTGATATTTCCCGTCGTACTTTCTTCACCCTAAAACGTTTAAATTATCTTCGTCACCTACTACCTTTTGCAACCCGTAGGCTCCTGGTTACTTCCTTAATATTCCCACACTTTGATTACTGATGTGTGGTTTACGGGGGTGTCTCTGAGGATTTCGAATCAAAATTAAAACGGTTAATTAATTGCTTTGTACGATTCATCTTTGGGGTCCCCAGGGACGCCTCTGTCACCCGATTATATGAAGAATTGAAGTGGCTTTACCCCTTCTTCTGTAGTAAATATTTTCTTGCTTCCTTCCTATACCAAATTATCCAATCCCGCCGTCCATCGTACTTCTCTGATATCCTTCAATTTAAATCCTCAGTGCAGTCCCGCAATACCCGCTCACGGCCTTCAGACTTATATGTAACCGCCCATCGAACCGCAGCCTTTGGTAGATTTTTTTCTCATCCGTTCCTCTTCCCAATGGAATTCTATTCTCTCCTTCATTCGTAGTTCTAATACCATTCTAACTTTCGAATCCCGTATCTTCGACCACCTTATGTCCACCCAATTCCGGAAGAATAACAATTGAATGTTTCAAACACTGTTTATATATTTTCTGTACTTGATGTTTCAGAATTTAGTTTATTCTTGTAAATATGTATATAACAGAAATTGTACATTTCCATTTATTATATTTAGTTTAATTGCATTTCATTTTTGTTTCTATTATTTATTATCAGAAGTGTTTGTCATCTTATTTGACATATGGTTTTACTTTATTTGTTCTATTCTTATTTTATATATACTGTTAATTATTGTTGTTCATTTTAATCTTTTCAAATTCATTATTTTATTATGTTTTATGACGTTTTATAATATCATTCTTATTTTGTATTTCACTCTAAGGCCCTAAAGCGTAATTCTGACGCCTGTATGTTATTCTAAAGGGATCGATCCCAGGATAAATAAAGATTATTATTATGTATGTATATTATTTTCCACTTCTTTCATCACTTTATTTTATTTTATCACTTTTATTATTAATCCCATTCTGTACCATGATTTACTTTATATCATTCAGTTTATATTTTCTGTATTCGTTGGTTGTTATCTTGTTCTGTTCTTAGCCCTGATGAAGGCTAGAAACTCTTGCCGAAACGTTGGCCCGGTTAAATAAGTTATTTCAACCTATTTGTTTTTTATATTATGTCACTTCTATCGACCAAAAGTTTTTTTTCTTTTCCAAAGCCTCTCGATATTCATTACAAAATTTTTCTAATATTATTTGTATTTATTTTTAATTTTTTTTATTTATTTACTAATTATAATTTACAACTGTACAAAATAATACAATAAGTAAATATGTTGTATGTTTCATATGCACTTGAAAATCTTGGGAAGGAACCACCCATTGATCGGAGGATTATCAGGGATTATTAAGGACGAAAGATTAAGAATTAATGGGTTAGGATGGGTAAGGAGTTTGGAATGAAAATACGCATATCTATTTTGGGCCAAATCTACAACGAATGGGATGTTAAGGTCTTTGTGAATGAGTTTATTTGTAACGTAAGAAGGAGCATCAAGCATTTTACGTAGGATTTTGGATTGTAAGGATTGGATGTGGGAGGAATTTGATGGTTTGGTGGAGCCCCAAAGCTCAATTCCATATGTCCAAATTAGTCTGATTATGGTAGTGTATTCTAATTTTTTGTAGTGAATGGGAAGTTTAGAGCGTTTGTCAAGTAAGTGTTGTAGCAACCGGAATCTACGAGCAGTTTCTTGTCATTTCAGTCTTGTGTGTAGATTCCAAGTAAGTCTCTTGTCAAGATGGAGTCCTAAGTATCGAATCTGTTCAACAGGCGTTAGTGGAGCATTTAGAAAAGATACTGTAGGACAGGAGGGCAGAGGTTTACGACGGAGAGTAAAGGTGATCTGGTGAGATTTTTCAGGGTTTATTTTGATTCTCCAGTTTTGACACCATTTTTCAATAGATGTTATGTGTGTCTGTAGTGTTTGTGATTCATTAATTGGGTCGTTGTTTACAGACAGTATACATGTGTCATCAGCGTATGTTCTTATGACTGTGTTAGGGTAGGTTGGGATGTCACATTGATTTAAAGGATTAGGTTTCGTGTTTGAAGAATTATTTTAGGTCATCCCGTATTTGTATACTAACTAATAATAATCGAGTTTAAATTAGGCTGTCTCCAAAATATCAATATTGAACTTATTTTGTGTAAATTATACTTTCTCTTACCCCTGTAGAACAGATTCGTTATCTTGGACTACATCTCGACAAACGACTGACATGGAATCCTCATAGAAGACTGAAAAAATAGGAAACTGCTCGTCGATTCCGACTATTACAGCATTTACTAGATAAACGGTCTAAACTTCCAATCCATTACAAAAGAATGATCTACATGACAATAATAAGGCCCATCTGGGCATACGAAGTTGAGCTATGGGGCTCCACTAAACCATAAAATTATCCTTAATGCTCCTTACTTTGTCACAAATCAAGTCATCCATCAGGACCACAATGTCCCATATGTTGCCGATTTGGCCAGAACCAGATACCAACCCTTCCATGATAAACTTCCCAACCACCCAAAATAACCTGGCTTCTCCTTCACTACCAAACAATCCTCCTAGGCAAATATCACTTACAGCAAATTTACTTTATGTGTATGTCGGGGTTGTCTGGTCTTAGGCGATTTCTCCAGCCTGAAATCTCTTTACAGAAGGCCCACGACAAGGCGTATTCATTATAAGTTAGGAACGGCCGTGCCAGAGGATGAGCCCTGGACACTGACGAAGGTAGGGCTCTAGGTGAGAGAGTCTGAGGTCTAGGTGAGAGAGTCTGAGGTAGATTAACAGTTCTAGTTGCCGAGATGAAGCGGACGGACTAGAGCCGGGGAGAGACGGGAAATTACACTGGTTGCCGAGATGAAGCGGACGGACCAGTGTAACCGTTAAGGATTAGGTTACAATCTTAGTTGCCGAGATGAAGCGGACGGACTAAGATTGCTGGAGAGAAGGAGAGGAGATAGGCCATCGTCTTAGGTGTACGTACAGAAATAACAACTTTTGCGAGCATAGATTGGCAATAAATTTCTCTATCTCAAGCTGTGTATACGCCACCAGTGCCATGACTAGACTCAGGTAAGGATGTGGATCTACGATCAAAGTTGCGGGATTTAGAGTCCCTTATTTATAGGCCTAGTTCATGCGGCTGTGACCGAGAAGCGGTCGGTACATGTCTGCTTAAGATAGGTTCGTGCATTGCATTGTTATCATTTATTATTCATTGTACAGATATTACTAAGTATTATGTACAGAAATTATTAATATATAAAAATAACAATGTCTTTTTACAAAATAATGCAATTTGTAAATTTGGGAGCTTCAGTGAGGCTCGAGGTGCTGTGCTCTGGTGAGTTGTGATCGCACCGCATGCTCCCTCTCGCTACATGTATATATGTATACAGTTGTAAATAACAATAAATAAATTATTAAAAAAAGAAAAGGTTATAATTGTTTAGAAAAACTAATATTCCCCCTTTATAATGGTTATATCATTGAAAATATCTTAGAGTATTTTCGTTTTCTGACAAAGGTACGTTATAGACAAGAAAATTGATTTTTCTTACAGTTGCCTTTTTTAAAAATTAACCTTCAACTTGTGTTGCCGGAAAAACTCAATTAAAAATTTTTTACTATCTTTAAACTTCACGTTACAAAATTGAAATTTCATTATTCCAAATTTGAGTTAGTGAAAGTAAAATAGAAAAAATATACATAAAATATTCTGTTTTGTAGAAAACTATTAAATTCTACAAAATAAAGCCTTCTTAAAGTTTGACAATTATTAGCTGTTGACTATTTAGAACGAATCTCTTGACTTTTCAGATTTTTTTTTTAAAAGAACAAGGAAGAACAAACGCGAAGGACAGGCACTCGACACGAACCTAGGCGCTGGTCAGAGCTCACTCGTTAGTGCCCGTTTGTTTCCTAATTGACATTCCTTGTTTTCCCTCTCGCGTAACTGAGCCTGTAATTGAAGGACAGAGTTTAGGAAAATTCCCTTTAATTAGACTCGGGATTAATAAGCTTAACTTAAATAACTGTTGTTATAGAAAGCAGAGTGTTTACAGACTGGAAATTTCCTTATTCTGCAAAATTCAGTGATTTTCGTCAAACTCCTTAGAAATTCAAGCAATTTTCAGAAAATGTCTAGAGATAATGTCTCGAGGTCTTTTTAGACGTCTTGGAGGGTTGTCTGTAACTGAAGATGAAGCAAGAATGGAAATAAATGGGTTTAACTAGTTATGGATTTATCATGAAAGGAATAATATCTAGTTCGGGCCAAATCGGGATGATATCACTTCTGAAGCATTTACGTAAAACGGGAACAGTAGACTTAGTTAAATCGAGAAATATTTAAAAAGTGGCTAAAATAAAAAAAAAAAACATTAACAAGGGATAATAAAGTTACAGATTAAACATATACAAAAAAAAAAAATTCAAAAAAGCTGATTGCTCTGAATCGTGGGAAAGTTTTTTTTTTGTCTCATTTCTAATATAATCAAGTTCCATTATTGATAGTTAATACAATAATTATCATATACAAATAAATTATATTTTAATATTTATTTATTGGTATTTACAACTGTACATTATAATACATTTAGTAAATCTGATCTAAGTTAAATTGCAGTGTTACAGGCGTGTAGAGAAACTACCCATTGGTAGCACTCTAATGACATTATACATTAGCTGATCTCGTGGCCATCTTCTTTTCAGGCGCCTCGGAGGATTGTCAGGAATGTAAGAGGATGCATGGTTAGAAACTAGGGGGTTTGAGTGGTTAGGGAGTTTATAATGGAAGGAGTGATATCTGGTTCGGGCTAGGTCGGTTACATAGGGAACATTAAGGTCTTTATGTATGATTTTATTTGTGACAAAGTAAGGAGCATTGAGGATTTTACGAAGTATTTTAGATTTTAAGGATTGAATACGAGAGGAATTCGAAGGTTTAGTGGAACCCCAAAGCTCAACTCTTTATGTCCAGATAAACATTTACTTAAAACGGGAACAGTACACTTAGTTAAATCGAGCAATATTTAAAAAGTGGCTAAAATAAAAAAAAAACCATTAACAAGGGATAATAAAGTTACAGATTAAACATATACAAAAAAATATAAATTCACCGAAAATAGGATTTTCGGAAAAGCTTCTCTAAGGAGGTAAGAAAGGCAACAATGAATCCCTAAGGGCCTTGTTAAGACTGATCTAGAAGTTAGC
>NW_027112981.1:99190-99760 GCF_000696795.3 Halyomorpha halys | reverse complement strand
ACACATGTGTCATCGGAATACGTGGTGAGGATAGTGTTAGGATTGGTTGGAATATCAGCTGTATAGACGGTGTAGAGGATAGGACCAGGGATACTACCTGGAGGAACACCAGCGGACTGAGAATAGAGGGATAAATAGGAACCATTGTGGTTTACTTGGAAAAATCTATCAATGAGAAAGGAACGAATGATGAGAAAGTATGTAGGAGGTAGGAATTTACGAAGTTTGTAAAGAAATCCATTTTAATAATTAAATTTGAAATTCAAGCTTTTGATCAAGTCGGGCATCCAGGTCTGCTCTATAAACTTCGTCAATTCCTACCTCTTTCATATTTCTTTCTAATCTCTTCCTACCTCTCTGATAGAACCTTTAAAGTAAATCATAACCGAGCCTACTCATCTCTCTTTTCTCAGTAAGTAGTAAACATAATTAACAATTTTGTAGTAAATTTAACTAGCTTTAATTTGAACGCTGGCAGACATCTGTACGTCCAATGGTTTCTGAAATGAAGTTTTTCATAAATCAAACATTTTATCCGAACACCTGGAAATAAGTATTTTGTGAATATGT
>NW_027112981.1:97999-99140 GCF_000696795.3 Halyomorpha halys | reverse complement strand
TGAAATGAAGTTTTTCATAAATCAAACATTTTATCCGAACACCTGGAAATAAGTATTTTGTGAATATGTATTAGAGAATATCACAAAAACTACTACTACTACAAAAATAAACGTCAGAAACTACTTTAAAATGCATTACACTGGCTTTAATTTGAGTGCTAATAGAAATATGTACGTTGAATTGTTTTTGATATAGATTTCTCAAAATATATTCTCTAACTACTGATTTTTCAGTACATTTTTTATGAATTGTTGCTTTTTAAAAAGCTATATCTCGAAAACTAGTTAACGTAAATAACTCTGTTAGGGCTCATATTTTAGCAAATTTGCTCTTCTTTAAATGACGTTCTCTTAGGTTTTCTTGTGTTGTTGTTAGTTTTTAAGATATAGAGCTCCGAATGAAATTTTTTTTTTTTATCGCTTTGAAACAGCCGCCATTTTGTATTCCCCCTACCTATACTTGGCAGACTCATCAATTTTGACTATTAATTATACCTAGTTTTCAGTAAAGTAATCAAACATTGGAGTGAGATAACTGCCTTTTTTCTCCTCTTGAGTTCTTGTACTATACGAAATTCCCTGTTACACGGGTGGTGTCACTAACAGAAGGAAATTGACCTCAGTGAAGGTCTGGAGTCAGATTTCCCTCTGCAATCAAGGGCGCAGTCTATGATGATGTGCTCACCCCTCTCCGGTGCATCACAGCTAGGATATGCCGGGTCGATATCACCCCCAAGCTTGGCTGGAAACTCGGTGAGAAATTGCGAGAGTTCGGAAGGACATCTTTGCGCCCTCCTTTATAACGGCCTCTACTTTTATCCCGGAGGAATATCCCGATTTTGGGAAAAAATACTCGTTAGAGGAAAAATACTACGTGATGAGTCAGAGGAATGCCATAGCCCTACTCTCCTTCTAAGAGATTAATCTACGAACATTAGGAAACTTTACGCCATAATTAATAGATTTCGCATAATACTGGAATCCACTGTAAAACCGTTTATTTAATCGCAAATGTGAAGAAAGTAGAAGTTGTAGTATTATATATATTTAATTTTATATGAGATCGGCCTGCTGGGCCTTACATGGTTGATATAGCCGTTATATTATATATATATTTTTTAACAGTTCATTATGGGGGGGG
>NW_027112981.1:92494-96383 GCF_000696795.3 Halyomorpha halys | reverse complement strand
AATAAGTCTCTTGGCCATTGCCGTTTCAACCTTCTAGGTGGATGGATGGAACTAGATAAGGTTTGAACTAAAGGATTAGGATGGATCTTAATAACAAATAAATTTATTTTCAGGAAAACTTTAAATTTTAAGTTTTGGCCCAATTAATTTTTTTTTTTTTTTTTTTTACTTTCTATTTTGGAGGAACTTCTATTTAAGTCTGGAAAATTAACTCTCATGACAGAATATCTCGTGTAACACCAAAAGAAAATTTCGATTACCTATTATGTTTGTAATTTGTATGAAATTCCTTTTACATGAAAGATGAATCGAAAAGGGCTGAAAACAATTAGTCGAAAATTGATGAGATCTTCTGTAACACGTTAGACTACAAAGCCAACCTCTTTAACAATCTGAGCAGAACCAAAACTCGTGCATGATTACATTCTCAACTAAGTTATAAAGAAATCTGAGAATCAGTTTTGTAAAAGTTAAAACCTATACATATATAGTCATTTCTAATATACAGGGAGTTTATTTTATAGGTAACCATTCTATTCTTACGATAGTGGGAAAGAAAAGTTCTTATTTAATAGGACCGACACGAAATAAAGGCTGGAATTGAACCTGCGCCGCTACAAACTCGAGGTTGGAAAAGTGATTCGACTACAACTGCGTCACCTAACTTGTAACCTGAAAATAACATTATAATCTTTGATCAGCTCCCATGATTCCAAGAATTAAATTTAAAGAAATTCCTATAAATCTCATATAATCACATTTACCAGTCGTAAACTTGCAGCCCCACAGTATCCATTGATAATGAACTTATTTATTCCAGTTGAACAGATCCATCTCTTAGGACTACATCTGGACAAACCACTGACTTAGAATCCTCACTACTTAAATCAATCCTCACTTAGAAAAGTGATTTGACTACAACTGCGTCACCTAACTTGTAATCCGAAAATAACATAATAATCCTTGATCAGCTCCCATGATTCCAAGAATTAATTCTCGGTTATTTTCTTTTTCTGGTATCCTTCTGTATTTTGACTGGGGGTGTTTAAAGTATACATTAGGGGTATTCGTGATGTTAAGTTTAACATGTTAAAAGGAAAAACTCATGGTAAATGGAGAAATATTTCTTTCTTTTACCATGTCGAAACAATATAACATGGTTGAGACTCTGTTACTAGGTTACTTGCTCGTAGTTTATGTTTTGATTGTGTTAGTATTGTTTTGGATGTTTTTAAAACTAATAAAGCTATGGATGATAATAATAATAGTGTAATTACAGTTGTCAATTAGCTCATCTTCATTCTCTTCCTCACAAGTTAAAAGTTCAACAAGACGCCAAACTTTCACGCAACTTCAACTTTTCACTCAATTTAGGCATGTTGTGATAAATTACTTTAGTCAAAACTTAGAAGTAAACAATAACATGAAGTTTTGGAAGGAAAGGTTATAAAACAAGTTGCTCTGAAAATCCGCTAGGAGCTCCTCTGCATTTAACATGACTTTAAATAGGGCTCCTCCCAATCCTGTACTTATAATATTTAACATGGTAAAACATTTTACATTTAACACAACATCACGAATACCCACCCCTATTGTTTGAACTGCACCATCAATTTAAGGCCAGATGCTACTTCACTTAAGAATGTGCTAGTTGGTTTGTTGTGAGTGCGATGTTCGTAAAAAATTTAATTGAAATAAAATTGACTAAAAGTAAACCAAAAAGAATCTATTGAGCAATTTACATGGTTGTTGAAAGTGGACCAGAGAAAACGTGGCTAGTTCAGGTTAACCTCTGTCGAACAGATCCTCTTCCTTGGACTATATCTGGACAAACGAATAACCTGGAATCCTCACACTGGACTGAAAAGACAGGAAACGGCACGTCGATTTCGACTAACACAGCACTTACTAGACAAACGCTCAAAACTTCCAACACATTACAAAAGACTGATCTACATGACTGTAATAAGGCCAATCTGGACATACGGAGTTGATCTTTTGGGCTCCACTAAACCTTCGAATTCCTCTCGTATTCAATCCTTACTATCCAAAATCCTTCGTAAAATCCTCAATGCTTCTTACTTCGTCACAAATAAAATCATCCACAAAGACCTTAATATTCCATTTGTAAACGATCTAGCCCGAACCAGATATCAATCCTTCCGTTACAAACTCCCCAGTCACTCAAACCCATTAGTTTCTAATCTTGCTTCCTCTTTTATTCTGGACAATCCTCCGAGGCGTATAAAAATAAGATGGCCTCGAGACCTTATATTGTAAAAACGTTTTTAGAGTGCTTCCAATGGTTAGTTTCTCTACATGCATGTGTCATACCATTATGATTTCCATCATTTGATTATCATCAAAAGTCAAGATAAAGTTATCAATAAATATATATATAAGTTACAGTCTGAAGGAGTGTATTATCAAACTTAATACCCAATTCTCCATGTACACAATAGGTTAATGTATGTGAGTAGGATCAAAGGAAACAATTGGTATCTCTTGTGAGTGTTTTGCTATCATTTCTCTTATAAAAATACTTATATATGTATAAAAAAAATTTATTTTTTTTGTTTGTTTTATTGGCGAAAATATTGGCGATTTCGTGATAACTGGAAATTAAGGAATTGCTATCCGTCGATCTTCCTAATCTGTGCTCTCAGCCTTATCAACATGAACATGCTATTTTTTATTTAACCATGTATTTTCATTTTTGTTTAGCTAAAGCAATGTCGTGTTGCGCAATTCGAATTTAATGTCATGTTTTATAGCCCTATCGAATCTCCCGTAATAACTATTCAAACACGAAATTGAAACATTCCCTGTGAATTGGAATGGCTTCGGTCACGAGATTTCTCAATGTTTGGAAATTATTGCTTCATATTTTTTTTTCTTCAGTTTTTTAAAATGTATACTTCATAATAGTTTGTTGTTTTGTTTTTTTAAACAGAACCTTGTATTTTTCAAATATAACCCTACAAGACCGTGAATTTCGCAACTTGATAGACACGTCAGAGAAAATTTATTCAATGGCCAGTGACACTTGAAGATAACATTATGTTATCGCCCTTCTTATGTCTCATGTTGGCTAAAATCGATACCCTATCTTTCCCTCTACTGTTTTACCAATCACAAATTAGGTTGAGAATTAGAAAAATCATTGAAGAACATTCGTTTATATGATTTTTTTTATCTTTATTTAGATTTACATCTGTACATAATAATACATTTAGTAAATTTGTTTATAATGGAGTGATACAGGCATGTAGAGAAACTACCCATTGGTAGCACTCTATAATAATAAACATCATAAACTACTTTATAGCTCATTAAACTAGCTTTAATTTCAGTGCTAATAGACATCTGTACGTCAAATGGTTTGCGAGATATGAAATTTTCAATATAAATTCACTAATTACTGATCTTTCATAACGTCCCATACAACATTTTTCTGAAACGTTGCTTTTTAAAAAGCTACGTCACATAGTTCCTGAGATATAGATTTCTCAAAATAAATCTACTAATCTTCTAAACTAACTACTAATCTTTCAGTAGATTTTAAAGAAATTTTGCTTGTAGAGCAACTACATTGGTAGCACTCTAATAACTTTTTTACATTAGGTCTCGAGGCCATCTTTTTTTCAGGCACCTCGAAGGATTGTCAGGAATGTACGAGAAAGCAAGGCTAGAAACTAGTGGGTTTGTTAGGGAGTTTACATATGGAACATTAAGTTCTTTATATATGATTTTATTTGTAAGGATTTGATACGAGAGGAATTCGAAGGTTATTGGATAGTGGATCCCCAAAACTCGGCTCCGTATTTCCAGATAAGCCTTCTTTAGTAATGAATTGGAAGTTTAGACCGTTTGCCCAGTAAGTGCTGTA
>NW_027112981.1:90690-92281 GCF_000696795.3 Halyomorpha halys | reverse complement strand
TTAAGGTTTTGAAACAGCCGCCATTTTTTATTCCCCCTACCTATACTTGGCAGACTCATCAAGTTTGACTATTAATTATACATAGTTATCATTAAAGTAATCAACAATTGGGGGTGAGATAACTGCCTTTTATCTCCTCTTGGACTCTTGTACTATCTGTTCCAGACGTTGCAACCAGCGCCCCCACCTGTGCGGTGGCAACAGGCAGCATTATAGCCACTTGAACAATCTGTAAATATTGTAAATATTCGTGATATGTCCCAATACCATTAAATATCACACAATTTAACTCAAATAAAGTCAACATCATTCACTACATCCATGTTTTAAAATGTAACAACAGTTCAGAAAAAAACTAAACTCCACTACACAGACTCTGTTAAATACAAAACTGTATTTCAAATAGGGGCTTTGAGAAAAAAAACAACTTAGTGGAGGTCCTCTATCACTTTTGAAACATTTACTTTTTTTTTAATAACTTTATTGAAATTTACAACTGTATATTACGTAACACATTTAGTAAATATGGTCTTAGTTAAAGTGGAATGTTACAGGCGTGTAGAGCAACTACATTGGTAGCACTCTAATTACTTTTTTACATTAGAAGGTCTCGAGGCCATCTTTTTTTCAGGCACCTCGAAGGATTGTCAGGAATGGACGAGAAAGCAAGGTTAGAAACTAGTGGCTTTGTTAGGGAGTTTACATATGGAACATTAAGTTCTTTATATATGATTTTATTTGTAAGGATTTGATACGAGAGGAATTCGAAGGTTATTAGATAGTGGATCCCCAAAACTCGGCTCCGTATTTCCAGATAAGCCTTCTTTAGTAATGAATTGGAAGTTTAGACCGTTTGCCCAGTAAGTGCTGTAATAGTTGGAATCAACTTGCAGTTTCCTGTCTTTTGAGTCTTGTGTGAGGATTCCAGGTTAGTCGTTTGTCCAAATGTAGTCCAAGGTAGCGGATCTGTTCGACAGGGGTAAAGGCAACATTATTAAAGGGGACTGTAGGGCAGTTGCCAGGTTTATGACAAAGAGTAAAGGTGATTTGATGAGATTTATTTTTATCCTCCAATTTCGGACCATTCTTCGAGGGTTGTGATATGGGATTGGAGAGTTTGGAATGCAATCAAAGTGGTATTATTAATTGCGAGCGCACATTTGTGATCGGCATACGTGTTGAGGATAGTTTTAGGATTGGTCGGAATGTCAGCTGTATAGACGGTGTAGAGGATGGGACCGAGGACCCTACCTTGAGGAACACCAGCGGACTGAGAAAAAAGGGATGAATCGGAACCACACAACATTTACAGTGAGGGAAAAAATTATTTGCACACCAAGTTATTTTATTGAAAAATGGATTAGGTAATATAAAAATACTTAAAAAATAAAAATTATGTTTGGAAATGAATAGATATATTTATAACCCTTTTTAATAAACTGTATCTCGGAAACTATTTAACGTAAACAGCTCTTATAGGGCTCATATGTTAGAAAATTTTCTTTAAATAATGTTCTCCTAGGTTTTACATTGTTGTTGGTAGTTTTTAAGATATAGAGTTCCGAATGAAAAATTAATTTTTCTTAACGTT
>NW_027112981.1:83388-85502 GCF_000696795.3 Halyomorpha halys | reverse complement strand
TCTTGCAAAATTTCAGCTTTTGACAAAAATATATATTTTGGTATTAAAGAGTCTCCTCTAAACCTAGATAACCCCCCGCCCTCCTTCCGTATGTCAGACATGACCAGATACCATTAATTGGGTAAAAATCTGGCGGTTCAACGTGATTCAGACTAAATCACTTCCTTGCACAACCGTTGATTCAGTAACAGTACCTCCTTACAAAGTACTGCACCCCTAACAGTTGTAGAAGTACAGATTATTTTTTATTTTTTGTTAAAGCTATTTTCTAGGTCTTTAAATAACTAAAATTCTTCATATTTAAGATAATTTAACTCTATAATAATTATTTAGTAGATGGTTCATTTTCGTAATATTTTCTATCGAGATGAGGGGAATGTTGTCCGTTATAGAGGGGCTCTAATTCGCTATCGACCACTGAAAGAGTTCTGGTTTACAGCCGACCTACCATCGCCTCTACATTCTGTCCCGTCGGCTCTCTCCATAAAAATAGAAGTGCTCTGGAAATATTTTCTCTTTTATCTGCCAGAGTGCTCTTCCAGCGCATTTCTACTCCTACCGATAAAAGGACAGCTTTATCTCGGAATCGTAAAAAAAAATATCACACTGTACTTTATAGTTTTCGAAAACGGAAAAAAAACCTTTTATAAATCAGTGAAAGGTATTCGAACCAATATTAAATAAAAAACAGTTTAAATTAAAAAGTATTTCAAACTTTTTTTCTTTAGTTATTTATTAAAATTTACAATTGTACAAAAAAAAAAATACAATAAATGTACAATACGTGATAAATGTTTCAGAATGCATGATTTCAAACCTTATCTAGTTCCACCCATCCCTACAGCCCACCTAGAAGGTTGAAACGGCAGTGGCCAAGGGACTTATTAAAATAAAAAAATGGATAATTGGAGTTCTGGCAATGGTCAGATTCTCCACTCAAGGATAATCTAGTGGGTTATTGGAACGGGGAGGGGCCGTGGAATGGTCAAAATTTAGACTAGTAAATGGCATTTTTATTTTATTTTCAAATCCTCTTTATTTATATATAATTACAATTACAAATATGTGATAATTCATAGTATATATACAGTTTACAAACTGACTTTGTTTATAAGTATACGATGAGTTACAGGGTCCGCTGAAGGCGGTTTCACATTGGTATCATACTAGTTGGGGGCCTACACAGAATGGAGAGGGACCATTCCGGCTGGTGGTGGTGGTGTGATGACTTCAAGCTGGAGAGCCCGAAGTCCTTCCCTCGGCGAGGATGTCTGCTAAGGAGACAGTGCTTTGTCAAATAGGTGTTGTAATATTCGGAATCTACGAGAAGTTTCAGTCTTGTATGGGAATTCCAAGTCTCTTGTCAAGATGGAGTCCTAAGTAGCGAATCTGTTCAACAGGCTTTAGTGGGATATTAAAAATAGATACTGTAGGTCAGGAGGGTAGAGGTTTACGATGTAGAGTAAAGGTGATCTGATGGGATTTGGTAGGATTTATTTTGATTCTCCTGTAGTGACGCTTTTCTCCAATGGATGTTATATCTGACTGCAGAGTTTGTGATCCAGCAATAGGATCACTGTTTACAAACAGTACATATGTGTCTTCAGCATATGTTGTTAGGACTTTGTTAGGGTGGTTTGGAATCTAAGCTGTTTAAACCGTATAGAGAATAGGACCCAAGATACTACCTTGAGGACACGAAAAATCTTCAATGTTCAAAATAGCAAAGCTAATTCCAAAGGTATATCAATTACAGTCTTAATTGTTAGTATATCGCGCCGCACCCTTAGACACTTATTGGTCGAACAGTAGTGAGAAACTGCCATTGTTGTGCAAGAACCTCTAAATTGTTCAAATCTTCTGTAATTCTCATGAGTTCCTATGTTATTCGGGAGCCGAATTCAATGGATTGTTTTTGTTTTTTTAAATTTCGATAATATTTTTAGGGAGAAAAATATAAATCTTAATTTTTCCATCATTTTTTCCTGTAAATAAAATATTATTCTTATATAGTGGTAGTTAATTTGATCATTGTTCTCACCTTATTTTGGTTATAGCTTCTAGTCCGGCCTCAGACTTGAATCGTCAATATAACTTACACAAACGTTGCTCCA
>NW_027112981.1:81013-82673 GCF_000696795.3 Halyomorpha halys | reverse complement strand
CCTTCCATAATAAACTTCTCAACCACCCAAATCCACTTGTTTCTAACCTGGCTTCTCCTTCATTACCTAATAATCCTCCTAGGCGTCTGAAAAGAGATGGCTTCGAGATCGTCTCCTCTAGAAATGTTATTGGAGTTCTATCAGTGGATAGATTCTTCACATGTTTTTATCATGTCACTATGTCACCTACAACAAATTTACTTGTTGTATATATGTGTATACAGTTTTAAATATCAATAAATAAATTATTAAAAAAAAAAAAAACATTCGTTGCCAAAATATTTTCTGTTAATAACCAGTAAAAACTCAATTTTTCCCAATGCCTAAATAATATTACTTTGTTAAAAATCAAATAATCCATCAGGACCTCAATGTTCCATATGTTTCCGATTTATCCAGAACCAGATACCAATCCTTCCATGATAAACTTCCTAACCACCCAAACCCACTTATTTCTATTCTGGCTTCTGCTTCATTACCTAATAATCTGAAAAGAAGATAGCTTCGAGATTTCCTCTGGAGAAATGTAATCGAAGTTCTTTCAATGAGTAGATTTTCCATAAGTCTGTATTATGACATTGTATAACTGCCATCAAGGTCTACGGCTCACAAATATTGTTGGATGGGAGAACCAATTACAGTTAATTCGTTTATAGGTATTTAAATGTAAGAAACCACGCACACAAACAAGCTTAGATATATTTTACTTTGGAGAGTTTTTTTATACTTTCCATCCCCGGCCTAGATGGGTTGAGTTTTATTTCGTAGCGGTCCCATACCTTCTGATGTGATAAGAGTAGGTTGCTTATCTGTAGGTAGGTGATAAAAAAAAGTCTTTTATTTTTAATTTTTTTAACATACTTTTATTTTTCAGATCTGGTCCTGAAGCTGTTCAGTTCTAAGGATTTAATAGTATTCTGAAGCAATTGATGTTTTAGTAGGTAAGTAAAGTTAGTATTCTTTCAACTCCATTATTAATTATATATACAGGGTGTTTCAGGGTTAAGTTGCCACACTGAAAATATTAATTAAGGACCTCAAAACAACAGAAAATTACCTGTGAAGGTAATGTCTGCAAAGGTTCTGTTTAGGAGATATTCACACCTAAAGATATTCATTGTTGTGAATTATTTAGGTTATATGAAATAAATAAAACTTATTTATTTGTTCTAACTATTTTAATAATTAAATTTAAACATTAAGATTCATATTTCTCAAGGTAGTATACTTGGTCCCATCCTCTATACCGTCTATACAGCTGACATTCCAACCAATCCTAACACTATCCTTAGAATTAAGATAAATTCCAACAAATCCCATCAAATAACCTTTACCCTTCGTCGTAAACCTGCCCTACAGTTTCATTTAAAAATGTTGCTCTTACCCCTGTAGATCCGCTATCTTGAACTACATTTGGTCAAACGATTAACCTGGAATCCTCACACAAGACTGAGAAGGCAAGAAACTGCACGTCGATTTCGACTATTACTACACTTACTAGACAAACGGTCACAACTTCCAACACATTACAAAAGACTGATCTACATGACTGTAATAAGGCCAGTTTGGACATATGGAGTTGAGCTTTGGGGCTCCACTAAACCTTCGAATTCCTCTCGTATTCAATCCTTACAATCCAAAATCCTTCGTAAAGTCCTCA
>NW_027112981.1:74665-77058 GCF_000696795.3 Halyomorpha halys | reverse complement strand
GAATTCCTCTCGTATTCAATCCTTACAATCCAAAATCCTTCGTAAAGTCCTCAATGCTCCTTACTTTGTCACAAATAAAATCATACATAAAGACCCTTAATGTTCCCAATATAACCGATTTAGCCCGAACCAGATATCAATCCTTCCATTACAAACTCCCTAACCACTCAAACCCCACTAGTTTCGTTTTCCATTCCTGACAATCCTCCGTGGCGCCTGAAAAGTATAAAGTATTCCGTATAAGTAGTTTATGATGTTTATCTCCGTAGGAGTAATAGTTTACATGATATTTTCTAAAATATATTGATTTATAGTTGTTTGGACAACTTTTGATTTGCCAAATTTATATTCATATGTGAATATCATAAAAACTACTACCCATACGAAGATAAGTGTCATAAACTTTATAGTAAGTTAAATATCCTTTATTTTGAGTTTTGGCAGACATATGTGTGTTTTGTGAATCTAGAGATATATTTATTCAAAAATCCAACATTTTATACGAACAGTTAGAAATTAACATTTTGTGAGATTATTTTGTCAAATATCATAAAAACTACTACTCCTACAAAGATAAACATAATTAACTATTTTGTAGTAAATTTAACTACCTTTAATTTGAACACTGGCTAACGTCTGTACGTTGAAAAAATGAAGTTTTTCATAAACCAAACCTATTGTCCGAACAACTATAAATCAATTTATTTTAGCAAATATCATAAAAACTACTATTCCTACGAAGGTAAAAGTCATAAACTTCTTTATAGTCCATTAAACTAGCTTTAATTTGAGTGCTAATAGACATCTGTACGTCACATAGTTCCTGAGATATAGATTTCTTAAAATAAATAAACTAACTACTTTCAGGAGATTTTAAAGAAAATGTGCTCTTTAAATAATGCTCTCTTAGATTTTCTAGTGTTGTTGGCAGTTTTGAAGATATAGAGCTCCGAATGAAAAATTTATGTTTTTTTAAGGTTTTGAAACAGCCGCCATTTTTTATTCCCCCTACCTATACTTGGCAGACTCATTAATTTGTACTACTAATTATACATAGTTTTCATTAAAATAATCAGAAATTAAGGTGAGATAACTAACTTTTTTCTTCCCGGCTCTTGTACTATTAGCATTATCATTGCAATCGGCATATTCACCATTAGTACAAATTGAAGGTATAATGATGAAAGTACTTTGCGAAATCCTCTTACGCACTGATAAATGTTATTTACAGTTCCTAATGCTAATTCCAAATAGTATTAATCCTTATGTTGCCAATAGTTTTTATACAGTTAGGAATAAAAGGCCATAATAGTATTCTATCCAATCCATCTCCTAAGCAAAGCGTTTGTGGACATACCTTCACTTTGAACAACATTTAATATGAATCTTAATGTTTACATTTAATTAATAAAGTAGTTGAAACAAATAAATAACTTTTATTTATTTCATATAACCTAAATAATTCATAAAAATAAAAATCATTAGGTGTGAATATCTCCTAAAAAAAGCGTTTGCGGACATACCTTCAGGAGGAAATTTTTATAATATATTATTCATATTTTCAGTTTGGCCACTTAACTCTGAAACATCCTGTATATATTTTTTTTTAGTGCAATTTTATAACTGTTAAAAAAATAAGCTAGATAGTTTTTAAGTTCTTAACTTTTTTAAAATATAGATGATTTATGAATGAATTATTGAATCTATAAATGATTTATTGTGAAGCACTGCTTGATGTATAGCGATTCAGTATCTGTGTCAAACTTCTCTGTTATCAGAACGCGATAATACCTTCACCTATCTGTTTATTTTTCCAAAAGGTATATATGAAAAAAATGGGATATCCTCTCTATAAGTCTGTAGATAGCCTTTACGGCACCAATAATCGATATTTAGCTGTTTTCGTTGAGTTAATTAGCAACATCTTAATTAGCCGTTATACGTTTTCATTCGATTATCACGAATGTATCGGCTATCGAAGTTCAAGTTAATATCAGGCATGTTTTGATCGAAATGCTCCCAGTGTTCAATTATGTTATTATAACATTTCTTATTTCCTTTTTTTTTTTAATCCGTACCGCTACAATTTCTGAAGAGGCAGAGATTCAGTAAATTTTGTTCAGTACTTTGTTAGGAACTACTGTTACTTTGTGATTTAGTCAAAATTACGCTTGACCACTAGATTTTTCCCAAATAAGAGTACCCACTTTATAATGCTGGGCTGATCCTGAAGGGCTTTCCAACCCACAGGATTGACACATGGACACATACTACAGTACCAGAATAAATAATTATCTGTGACAACCGAGTTCGAACCTGATTTTCACTTAAGTCGTAGTGCCTTACAACTGAGCTATCCTGCTCCCGCCAATATTTGGACTAAAATGATCTGA
>NW_027112981.1:72714-74081 GCF_000696795.3 Halyomorpha halys | reverse complement strand
CTAATTGACATCTCATGATTTCTGAGATATGGATTTGCCACAATAAATTCACTAACTACTGATCTTTCGGTACGTCTATAAGTATATAATAGCAATATTAGCCGTAAATAGCTCTTTTGGGGCTAATATTTCAGCAAATTTACTCTTCTTTAAATAATGTTCTCTTAGATTTTCAAGTGTTGTTCCAACTTTTTAAGATATAGAGCTTCGAATGAAAAACTAGTTTTTTTTATCGCTTTGAAACAGCCGCCATTTTTTTATTCCTCCTACCTATACTATAGGCCGACTCATCAATTTTGACTAGTAATTATACATAGTTTTCATTAAAGTAATAAAAAATTGGGGTGAGATAACTGCCTTTTTTCTCCCATTTGATTAAACTTTTGAAACTTTTTTTTTTTTTTATTCGCCCTACCTATACTTGGTGGTAAACTTATCAATTTTGACTGGTAATTATAAATAGTTTTCATTTAAGTAATCAACGCCCTTTTTTTTTCTCCTCTTGGGCTCTTGTACTATAATATTTACAGCTATCGACAAATGAGGTATTTTTAATGGAAAGAGTGTGTATGTACAAAACATATTGATTCTGAATTAATATTAACCTTTCAATGGGATTTAATTGACAATGCTGGGTTCTAGTTAGTTAATTATCAGACTTTATTATCGTTCAATTTGTTTCTCCATTCAAAATTATAGTTAGGACTATTAGAACTTATCTCAAGGGTTTGAGTTGCAGGGCTTCCAATTCAGTATCTCTAACCCTCTCTGGCTTAGCTGGTCAACGGCTTTGGGTGTTCTCTGCTAACTCTCAACCTCGAACTGAGGTTTGAATTTTCCCATATTATTTTGTGTCCTCATTGCTAAATATCTCCTTCCTCCTCTTTCCTTTCTTTTCAGCCATTACATTAAATAGGTATGAGGTGTAGATAGGCGAAGAACAACATAAATAAACAAAACCATATTTATTTATTTTATACCGACGTTTCGACCTGAGTTTCTTCAGGTCTTCAACAGGGCTATAGAACAAAAGAGATAACAACAACATTTAGAGAAACATAAAATTGAAAAGGAATAGTACACAAGCAAAGTGGAATTATACAAAATATTGAATTGAATCATAAATGATAAAAAATTGATAACTGATAATTGAATAGTAAAAAAAAAATTAAATTGATTGATAATCGTGGAATTAGATGGTAGCAGATTAAAAACAGTGAAAGATGAAATATAATATCATGTAGGTTAGAAGA
Organism: Halyomorpha halys; assembly: GCF_000696795.3. Lineage (NCBI taxonomy): Eukaryota > Metazoa > Arthropoda > Insecta > Hemiptera > Pentatomidae > Halyomorpha > Halyomorpha halys. The sequence continues at coordinate 72,828 of NW_027112981.1, read as the reverse complement.
TATGTATAATATAAGATATGCAAGTAGTGTCTAAAAAAAAAAAAAAAAAAATAGTGAGTGGCTTATATCTGAATTACAGTGTGAGTATTAACTTATATACCTATACTTAAAAAT
>NW_027112981.1:69374-70807 GCF_000696795.3 Halyomorpha halys | reverse complement strand
CACTATGTTTCATTGTCTGTCATATTGTTCAATTTGTAGATTCAATTTATTTATTTATTTATTTTTTTTGTATTTAGACAGTATTTGTAAATCTTATATTATACATATCTTCTTACCTATATGATATTATATTTCATCCTTCACTGTTTTCAATCTACTACCATCTAATTCCACGATTATCAATCAATTTAATTTGTTTTACTTTTCAATTATCAGTTATCAATTTTTTATCATTTATGATTCAATACAATATTTAAAAAAAAAAAATTTAGGTTCGAAAAGAAATAACATAATTATGAAAGGATTTTGATAAATTAAGATTTCACAAATGGCTTACTTGAACTCACGATGGAATTTTATCCGAACAACAATAAATCAATTTATATTACCAAATATCATGAAAACTACTACTCCTACGAATATTAGTGTCATAAACTACATTATAGTCCATTAAACTAGATTTGAGTGCTAATAGACATCTGTACGTCTCATAGTTCCTTAGATAAAGATTTCTCAAAATAAATTCATTAACTATTGATTTGTCAATGCATTTTTATGAAATGTTGCTTTTTAAAAAGCGATATTTCGATACCTATGAACGTAAATATCTCTATTAGGGCTCATATTTTAGCGAATTTACAAATGATGTTCTCTTAGGATTTCTAGTGTTTTTGGTAGTTTTAAAGATATAGAATGAAAAAATTATTTTTTTTAACGATGAGGATGTATATAGTTGACCGTAGATTACTGATTGGAGAAGATAGGCGGAGGATGCGGTCAGCAAAGAACAACTTAGTTTTAGCCAACCTTCTCCGCTTTACACTCTGATGAAGACCTGAAACTCAGGTCGAAACGTAGGCATAAATATTTTTTCGTTTATTTATGTTGTTCTTTGCTGATCGCAACTCCCGACCATCTTCTCCAATCATTAATTTTTTTAACGTTTTGAAAAAGCCGCCATATTCCCCCTACCTATACTTGGCAGACTCATCAATTTTGACTAGTAATTATGCATAGTTTTCATTAAAGTGATTAAAAATTGTGGTGAAATCAATTTCTTTTTTCTCTTCTTGGACTCCTGTACTATATTCTATAATCAATCCTTAGAACCATAGTTAATGCACCCTACTACGTTTCCAACAGAACACTACACCATGACCTCCATATCCCTTTTGTCCTTGATCTCAAATCAACCAAATTCTTAAAATTCCATATAAACCTTTCCAACCATCCTAATCCTTTCAACCCTTTTCCGTTCAAACCTTTTCTTGTTCTACCCATCCCTACAGCCCACCTAGAAGGTTGAAACGGCAGTGGCCAAGAGACTTATTAAAATAAAAATGGACAATTGGAGTTCTGGCAATGGTCAGATTCTCTACTCAAGTTGAGTGTTTGTGGCTTTAGCGCACTTGCTCAGCCTCCACTGGCTCATT
>NW_027112981.1:65077-69094 GCF_000696795.3 Halyomorpha halys | reverse complement strand
TTCTTTTGTTTGTATATATTTTCAGAGAGTTTTATATTTATTTTCTTTTTATTTTGTTTTATCTATTTTTTTTTTATTTTAGTATGTATGAGATCATTCATCACTATTACCTATTACCCACAACTGTGTGGCAGATTGTAATATCTATCAATAAATAAATCTATCAATAAAAAAAAAATATTCTATAATCTACTTCATACGGTCAAATATCTTCTTTCAATATTGTGAAATTAAAAACTCATTTCATTATACTTATTTTCAACTATATCATCATTTTTTATTTATTTTTTCCTCCTACATTTATTAACATGCTATTTTGCTCTTCACTAATTTCACGATATAGAGATACGGTACTAAAGATGAATATAGCTGAAGCCCCTTATGATGATGGGCTCCTGGTGGATTGTTGGGAAAGGATTTTATCCCGGCTTAGCGCTGGATCAGGACAGGGAGAGGAGGGAAGCCTTTGTAACCTATCAGGCTAAACCTTATCGAACTGTATTTATTTAACCAAGGATATGTATCCCCTTTTTAAATATATTCATCTTCGCCACTGCCACAATATAATACATCATTTAGTTGATTTGAATAAAAATTATTTTCACCTCCCTGTATATGGAACGTATAGTATGAGGAATGAGGTATTTCAATTGTACAAAATTTCAAATTTGAGTTTTCCATGTAAAAACATGTTTTTACCTGTCATTGGTCGCTGCGTGAGAATTTCTCTCACGTTAATCATTTTTCGGGTTGGAGCTGTTGGAAGGAGACCGCGGTTCCAATCTTCCTGGAATCTCTAGTTCACACTCTTTTCCTTCTGTACCCTCATCTAGGAGGTGTTGCCTTCGGGAGGTTGGATAGAGCCACTTCTACTCGGTATACCAGCGGGAGGTTCGAGAGCGTCTTGGGAACCCAAAGATAAATCTTACAAAGCAATTCATCAGTCTCTTCAGTCTCAACTCCAGTCTTGCAGATAGCCCTCATAGTACAAGAGCCGGGAAGATAAAAGGCAGTTATCTCACCCCAATTTTTGATTACTTTAATGAAACCTACGTATAATTGATATACTAGTCAAAATTGATGAGTCTGCCAAGTATTGGTAGGGGAATAAAAAATGGCTCTGTTTCAAAACCTTAAAAAATATTAATTTTTCATTCGGAGCTGTATATCTTAAAAACTATCAACAACACTAGAAAATGTTAGAGAACATTATTTAAAGAAGAGTAAATTTGATGAAATATTAGCCTAAAAGAGGCTAACGTCCAATATTTCTCGAGATATTGGTTTTTTAAAAGCAAAATTACTTAAAAATCTACTGAAAGATTCGTAGTTAGTTAATTAATTTTAAGAAATCTATATCTCAGGAACTATGTGACGTACAGATGTCTATTAACACTCAAATTAAAGCTAGTTTAATGGACTATAAATAAGTTTATGATCTTATCGTAGGTATAGTAGTTTTCCTGATATTTGCTAAAATAAATTGATTTATAGTTGTTCGGACAATAAGTAGGATTTATGAAAAACTTCATTTCGGTAACAATTGGACGTACTGACGTATGCCAGCGCTCAAATTAAAGCTAGTTAAATTTACTACAAAGTAGTTAATTATGTTTATCTTTGTAGGAGTAGCATTTTTAAGATATTTGACAAAATAAACTCACAAAATGTTAATTTCTAGTTGTTCGTATAAAATGTTGTATTTTTGAAAAAATATATCTCTAGATCCATAAGACGCACATATGTCTGCCAACACTCAAAACAAAGAAAATTTAACTAAAGTTGTTTATGACACTTATCTTTGTAGGGGCAGTAGTTTTTATGATATTCACATATGAATTGTCCGAACAACTACTAGAGTAGACTACTACTCCTACGAAAATAAACGTCATAAACTACTTTATAGTCCATTAAAATAGCTTTAATTTGAGTTCTAATAGACATCTGTAAGTCAAATGGCTTTTGAGATATAAATTTTTCAAAATAAATTCACTAACTGCTGATCTTTCCTTTTTTCTTGTACAACATTTTTATGAAATGTTGCTTTTTAAAAAGCTGTATCTCAAAAACTATTTAACGTAAATAACTCTATTAGGGCTCGTATTTTAGCAAATTTACTCTTCTTTATAGTAAAAAAATTATTTTTTTTAACGCTTTGAAACCGTCGCCATTTTTTATTCTCCTACCTATACTTTGCAGACTCATCAATTTTTACTATTAATTATATATAGTTTTCATTAAAGTAATCAAAAATTGGGGTGAGATGACTGCCTTTTTTTCTCCTCTTGGGTTCTTGTACTATCTGCAGACCATGGAACCGTAATGAAAGTGGGGGAAGAGGATACTAGGAGCTAGCGGGTGTTCTGAGGAATGGAATTACGGAATCTTAGGAATTGTTTGAGTACAGTTATGGATTTGCGTGTGATTTGGGAAATGTAATTATTCCAGGAGAGGTTAGGGTCAAAGGTGACTCCAAGGTTTTTTATTGTAGGATAGAAGTGAATCGGTTGGTTGTTAAGGAATAGTAGAGGACAGTAAGGGAGGGAATGAAGGAGGCGCTTGGAACCAATAAGAATGACCTTGCTTTTTTCAGCATTCAAGTTCAAATCATTGTTTGACGCCCATGCATTAATGCTATCAATATCTTCTTGTATCTTCTGGATGGCCTCAATGATCTCGAAGGGATGGAAGGATAGATAGATTTAAATAGATAAAAAGATGGATAGATTTTGAATGGACATTAAACATTCAAAAACACATAAAAGTAACGAGAACCTAAAACACCTATGATGTAACTCTGTACACCCCTTTTTATCGAATAAATACTATATTGCCTAAAATGGAAGTTAAAAATCTGGTGCAGTCTGTGCATCCAAGAACTTTCTCTTACCTCAATATTCCTTACCCAACTCCTCAACATAACCTTTTCCTTTTGGAAAAGTATGGCTTACCGACTTACGTCTCCATCTTTTTGTAAATTGGTGGGTTCGTATTGAAGTTGTGATTTAAAAAAAAAATCTAGAAGGCGGAAATTATGAATAATAATTGATAATGGAATGACGAAATTCTTTAATTAACCCGTCATTGGTCGCTGCGTGAGTAGTTCTCTCAGGTTAATTATTTTCGGGTCTGGAAGCTGCTAGAGGGAGACTGTCATCTTCCTGGAATCTGTAGTTCACAGCCTCTTCTTTCTATACCTCGCAACCTCCACAGCTCTGGGTAAGTGCCCAGCCCTATTTCCCTGACAATATACCATTCTCGTGAGACATTATTTCATGCGCGACTGAGGGTGCTATAAAAAATGTTCTTGATGGATGAATTCTGAACTCCACTGCGAAAAACTGGAAAGATTGTACGTGAAGTTGTCAAAAAGTTATCCTGCTTTGATCAACCGAAAAGGAATTTTATTCGAAGAAGTCTCGTCTTCACACTTACCGTCGAACCAAAGAAATGTTTAAAGACTTCATGGGTTGGAACTACTGCATCATCCACCATATAGTCCGGATCTCGCGCCATGGGATTACGACATGTTTCGATCCATGGTCCACTCCTACAAAGGGGAAACAAATTGATAATTTGGATTTTTTATTTATTTATTTTATAACAGATCGGCCTGGTGGGCCTTACATGGTTGATATGAACGTTAGATAAATTTTTTTAACAGTTGATTATGAGGGGGGGGGTTAGTCTTGTACAAAAAAGACTTTAGGGGTTAACAACTAATTAATAACTGGTTTTGAACATAAAAAAAACAGTAAGTGATAGATGAAAAAGAAAAAAACACTTTCATTTATTTCAAAATTAAAACAATATCAGCCAAAGGAACGAGGTATCACCACCAGTTCTTTCCCTGAGTTCACCAAGTCAAGACATGTGAAATCTCTAGAGAAAATTTATTTTAATTCCAATCATTTTACAAATATTATAAAAAATGTTAAAAATCAATTGCAATAATTTTAACAATATAAGCAAATAATGAAATAGGTTTTTAAGTAATCATGATTAAAAATGTTAAAA
>NW_027112981.1:61701-63947 GCF_000696795.3 Halyomorpha halys | reverse complement strand
GGCGGACTGATAAAAGAGAGACGAGTAGGCTAGGTTATGATTTACTTTAAAGGTTCTATCAGTGAGGTAGGAGCGGATTATAAGGAAATATGTTGAAATATAAATATAAATTATTTTTATGTTTTGTTTATATAAGAAATTATATCTTTTACATAAATAATCAATGTTTTCTCTCTTAAGTCAAATAATCCTAACATTTTTTTTATAATAATTTAAAATATTTAATTATGCATGATTATTGAATTAATAAAATTTGGTAGTCAGATGTGATAATTACGTAATGTTTCCATGGTAATCCAATAAATACAGCATAATCAAAGTAATAAGACAAAACATTCAGATAATATGATATTTATTATAATAATAAACATTGTAATATAATAAACACAGTAACCTTTAAAAAACGTACAATGTTATAATTAAAAGAAAATAAGTTCAAATAAATAAATAACAATTATGCTTCTTAATAAAAGAGAAAAGTAAAATTAATAACAAAAACTAACGACATTTGTAGACTTAACAAAACAAACAATTGCCCTCTAATTGTAAAAAAAAAAAGTTAATTTGATAAAAAAGACGAAAGAAGAAAAACAAAATAATAATAAGTAAAATAGAAGTAGTGTGAATAATAGAATTAACAAATATAGAATTTATAAAAGAATGTTCTGCAGCAGTCTGGGATTCAGTCTTTGGGTTGAGGTTGGGTTTCCCAGGTTGTAGGTCACTGCTCCTTCAACTGTCGGCAACTGGGAGTGGAACTTCATGAACCGTTTTTTGATGTAATCTTCTATTGACTCCATTTGTAATTCCTGATGCAATCGGCTATGAACCAAGAAGCATTCACTGCGATTCTTAGGACTTTATCTTGAAAAGATTGTAATTTTTTCTTTTTCGTAAAGGATGCCGCTCCCCAGACTTCACAGCCGTACATCAGCAGTGTCCTGAGGATTGTTTTAAATATAAGAACAGTTGTTTCTGGTTTTAATTTGGAATTACTCTTTAGGATAGGATATAGCATTGCTAACCTTGCATAAGTCTGAGTTAGTTTGATGTTGATATGGTAATTCCAGGTAAGGCGATCTAGGTGAATTCCCAGGTATCTTACTGTTTCACTGGCAGGATTCCATTTCAAATTTTTACTTTTGAGGATTAGTTCCGATGGATCATGTGGGCGTCGAAGAGTAAAAACTTTTGAATTACATATTTCAATCTTCAAGTGAAATATTGTTCTAGATCATTAAGGTGACTTTGAAAAGTGTTTCTAGCGATTATTATGTCATCATGTTGAGAGAACACTGTTTTATCATCAGCGAACATAGCTTTGGAGGTGTGTGTGAACTGGAGGATGTCGTGACGGTAGAAGTTGAACAGAATGGGAGAAAGGACTGAACCTTGTGGTGTACCGGATTGATAATTTTGCTGAGGTTGAAACTGCAGTTCAAGAATTCTTTGATAGCCATCTCAAAGAATGGTATTAGCGTGGGATTGAGCAATTGGCTAGCAGATGACTTATAACGGTATATAAAAATGAACTATACTTTGTGTATTAATTGTATTGTATATCAAAGAAATAATAATACAAATATTATACACCCCATTAAATAAAATTTAAAAAAAGGATTGTGTGAGAACAATAGTTCATTAAGTGGCTTAAAGATGAAAGCAAATAAATCCTACCTGAAGTTGGGAAACTCCTGAAATAATAATTAACAGGAACAACTGCTGTCTCGTCCTGCGAATTAATATTAATTGTGAGGGAAAGAGGATTAATAATTAGTACTTAGAAGAGGAATTTCACCGACAAACCTTTGTATACTTCAACTTCTATAGGATTCCTCTGGTGTTTTCATTCATAAAATTATTTCAGCTAGAAGATCTTTTGTTACCTCACAACTTCATTCATATTATTATTGAGTACTATATTTTGTTACCTTAGAATTTCATTCGTACAATGTTATAACTAATTTATGAATCCTGTAATAAGGACTGATTTAATCACCACTTTTCCTTTTGTAGAGATATTTTTTTTTAAACCACTTAGGACGGGTTGTACCATCTCATGTGTTCAGGACACTTTTATTCAATTACCCCAATTCTATAAATTCCAAACTCACCGTATGTCATTAGTGTAAGAACCTCTATGTGTGTTGTTGCTAGGAGAGGTTTGTTTGTTTGGTTGTTTAGTGGCGCCAAACTTCATTGGTCATCAACGCCATTTATATTTTATTTAATTTTGCTAATATTCG
>NW_027112981.1:53100-60296 GCF_000696795.3 Halyomorpha halys | reverse complement strand
ATTTCTAATGTATGAGGGTTCTATTTCACATATTCAGACGAGTACAAAATGGAAATGCTATCGATTTTAAGATCCCATATCGATTTATTTTAATTTTTTTTATTTCTTTACATGTTATCGTCCCTTTATAAGTTCTGAGGAATGCAGAATATGACAAAGATATAGATTTTAAGATCTCCTATTGAGTTATTGTTACTATTCCGATTTCTAACATGTTAGGGTCCCTTTATACGTTTTGAGGAATGCAGACTATGAAAATGATATCAATTTAGTGATCGCTCATCGATTTATATGAACATTTCTGATTTCTAACATATAACTCTTTATATGTTTCAATATATGCCAAAAATGAAAATGCTATTGATTTTATGATCACGTATCGATTTTAAGATCGCTTATCGATTTATTTTAACTGAGATAAAAAATATGTATACCTCAAAACATAAAGGTACCCTAACATGTTGGAAATCAAGAAAGTTCAAATAAATTGATAGACAATCTTAAAATATATCTATGTATAGCTGTAAGACAAAAAATGTCGTCTTTATACAAATACACACATATTCGGATGGTTAATCATTTTAATTTTTTCAAACAACAACAACAAATTTGATTTTTTCGAATAAAAGTATTCAATTGGTTATTCGATTTGTTTTCCCCAAATAATTAATTATTCGTGTAAAATAATGACGAATAAAAAAGTAATCGTATGGTTAATCATAGGTTTTGTAAGAATAACTGATTATTCGTGTATAATAATGACGCATGAAAAAGTATTCGGATAGTTAATCATATGTTTTTGTACGATTATTCGATAATTGATTATTCGAGTAGAAAATTCTCGAATAAAAAAGTACTCGTCTCTCGTCATTCGAATAATATTTTCCCAACTCTGCCTAATAGATAACATAGTATCTTTATCTTACATAATATCAAACATATGAATCATTTATTTTGATAGTTATAAGTGGAAAATTAACTATTGATAAATACAACAGAGCCTATCTTATCTTGTTACAGTAAAGTAATAAATCCATTATTTCTATTTATCATTTACCTTTTTTCACCCTCTATCAACGCAATAGTTAAAACTAAATTAATTATCCGAAGAACCCAGCTTATTCTGGCATAGTGTAATGATGTCCCTAGATCAACCAGGCTGTGGCCTTAACCCTATGTCTTCTTAAATCGCAAAAAGAAATCATTAATGGATGAGGCGTGTAGCTTCGAAACCAGCTACATCAAAATTTTTTTAAATTTCCGAGAAAGCGAAAAACTTTCGAACCGATCAGTTTTGAGAAATTTTTGTCATTTGTATCGAAAAAACTAGTATCTATGATTATTTCACGGTGGTTTCCCTACTTCAGTAATTTAAGGTTTCAGGGATTTATTAACTGTTTCAGGGATGACATTAACAAGTGTATATAAAATACAACAAGCAAATTTGGTGTAAGATCATAATGATATGATGCAGCATGTGAAAAAACTACCCATTATTAAAACTCTAAAAACATTTTACAATATAAGGTCACGAGGCCATCTTCTTTCAGCCTCGGAGGAATGCCAGGAATGGAAGAGGAAGCAAGGTTAGAAACTAGTGGGGTTTGGGTGGTTAGGGAGTTTATAATGGAAGGAGTGATATCTGGTTCGGGCTAGATCGGTTACATAGGGAACATTATAAGGTCTTTATGTCTGATTTTATTTGTGACAAAGTAAGGAGCATTGAGGATTTTACGAAGGATTTTGGATTGTAAGGATTGAATACGAGAGGAATTCGAAGGTTTAGTGGAGCCCCAAACCTCAACTCCGTATGTCCAGATTGGCCTTATTACAGTCATGTAGATCAGTCTTTTGTAATGTGTTGGAAGTTTATACCATTTGTCTAGTAAGCGCTGTAACAGTCGAAATCGACGTGCAGTTTCCTATCTTTTCAGTCTTGTATGAGGATTCCATGTCAGTCGTCTGTCCAAATGTAGTTCAAGGTAGCGGATCTGTTCGACAGGGGTAAGAGTAACATCGTTAAATGAAACTGTAGGGCAGTCGGTAGTTTACGACGAAGGGTAAAGGTGATTTGATGGGATTTGTTGGAATATATCTTAATCCTCTAATTACACCAATCTTCGAGGGCTGTGATATGGGATTGGAGATTTTGTGATACAATTAATGGGTTATTATTAACAGCGAGCACACATGTGTCATCGGCATACGTGGTAAGGATAGTGTTAGGATTGGTTGGAATGTCATGGTCTTATTAGTAACAAAATAAGGAACATTGAAGATTTTACGAAGCATTTTGGATTGTAAGGAATGGATACGAGAGGAATTCGAAGGTTTAGTGGAGCCCCAAAAACCAACTCCATATGACCAGATGGGCCTTATTATTGTCTTGTAGATCAGTCTTTTGTAATGAGTTGGAAGTTTAGACCGTTTGCTTAATAAATGCTGAAGTAGTCGGAATCTACGTGCAGTTTCCTGTCTTTTCGGTCTTGTGTGAGTATTCCAGATTAGTCGTTTGTCAAAGTCAGGGAATTAAAATTTGAATTCATTTTTTCCCCTTTACCTTCCTTCCCATTTGTATTTTCTGTGAATTTTAGAGATTTGTTTTCAGGTATTCTAACCAAGGTATAGGTTGGTCGATGTACGACATGTCACAATCTAACAAGAGATCATAACACAAAAAAAGGCAATTCTTCTACGCCGGGCCCGCCCCGCTAAGACCCCCGGAGAGGTCCTATATTACTTTTGATATATGCGGAAAATAGAAAAAAAAAAAACATTTCAAATGTGGTTGGAGCTGGTTTTGAAGCAACACGCCTCAATTATCCGTCACACCAGAGAAGTTAGCTTCAAATCTACGTTTAGGCAAGTAACCATGCAGGGAACCTTCCATAGTCCCTGTTGGGTCTGGTTCCAAGTGAAGGTGTATTGTATTATTCCGCTTCTTTCCAAATTCAATAAAATGGATTGAGATAGACGATTTGAAAGAAATCAAAGAATTAGTTGTTCAGGCAATATTGAATCAATAAAAGGCTATAATGACAGTTGAAATCAGTGAAATATCGTTTAAATAATTGGCTGTTAAATCAATTTTAAATTAATTAAGTTTTTACAACTGACTTCACAACCCATCCTAACACTATTCTCACCACGTATGCCGATGACACATGTCTATTGTCAGTAGACAATGATCCTTCCATTGTATCCCAATCCCTCCAATCCCACATTAATAATTAAATTAAAATAAATTCCAATAAATCCCACCAAATCACATTTACCCTTCGTCTTGCCCTACAGTATCTTTTGATAATACCCCACTCATTCCTGTTGAACAGATCCGTTACTTAGGACTAAATCTGGACAAGGTCGATTCCAACTATGACAACATTTACTGAACAAACGGCCCAAACTTCCAATCCATTACAAAAGACTAATCTACATGATTATTATAAGGCTTATCTGAACATACGGCGTTGAGCTTTGGGGCTCCACTAAACCTTAGAATTCCTCTCGTATCCAATTCTTACAATCCAAAATCCTTCGTAAAATCCTTAATGCTCCTTAATTTGTCATAAATCAAATCATCCATCAGGACCTCAATGTCCCCTATTTTGCCGATTTGGCCAGAACCAGATACTAATCCTTCCATAATAAACTTCCCAACCACCCAAACCAACTCGTTTCTAACCTGGCTTCTCATTCACTACCTAATAATCCTCCAAGACGTCTGAAGATCTTCTCCTTTAGAAATGTTTTTGGAGTTATATCAATGAGTAGATTCTCCACATGTTTTTATCATGTCATAATATCACTTACAGCAAATTTTCTTGATGTGTATATATGTATACAGTTGTAAATATCAATTAGTAATTTTTTTTTTAAAATAATGAAATTTAATTAGACCCAAAATCTGTAACATTAGCGACAGCAATTGCGGAGTTTATCAGGAATCTAAGTTATTCTAGTTTCAGGTAACCTTGGCAACCTGGTTGACAAAACAGTGGACCAGAAACAATTATGATTGAACACAATCATACTTATAAACAATATTTACATTTCAGACTAGGGGTTTAGATGGCAGCGCCAGGATCACAACGCTTCTTCCCCACAGACTCCCTTGATCCACTGACACTCAGGACTAAAGTGAAGAAACTGTCCATTGCCAGAACTCCAATAGCCTCTTAACAATAGATCTCGGTGCCCCTGCCGTATTGGAGGTTTAAGAAAGGGAGGAGGAGTAATACCATATCTACCAATCGCCACCTACGTACCACTATCAACTAGGGTTTATACAAAAACCGACATTTAAGAAAACCGGTTTTAGAATAGTAATTTTTCCAGAAAACCGGTTTTGACTGGTTTCGAATTTTTATAAAAAATTGTTTGCTTGAATATTCTGTAATTCGAACAAAAAATTTTAACAGGAAATGTAGAGTGATTAAAAACAGTTTTTGACTGAAATTATTTACTGTTCAATTTTATTGATAGTAAAATTTTTTTATGCAATTTAGTAGAACAAAGAAATAATAGTTGACCAGGATTGTTGTTTATGCATAAATTTTCATGCAAATTATTTTCATATATAAGGATGTAAATATTTTTATAATAGTTAAACGAGTTATTCAGCAAAGGGTTCGAATAAATAAAAACAATATATTTTCATATTTTTATAATAACCATATTATTTTTTTAAAAAAAAACAATGTTATTAGATACAGTTGGATACTTGTTAAAAACAATTAGAAAATATATAACTGTGTATTATATAATGTAAATTATAATCAAAGCCAAAAGACCAGAGTAAATAAAGTTTATTCATACATAAAACCGGTTTTCGAATTTCATAATTCTCTCCAAAAAACCGAGTTTTAAAAACCGACAAACCCTAGTATCAACAAATCGCGAGTACAGATTTCTGTTCCGCCAGTCTGATAAAGCTTTTTGTATTTCCATGGTTCTGACAACAATTAATTTTTATCACTTTTACTTGATCTCCATATAGAAATACAGTTAAGAAAGGTATTAGCGTTCTGTACAGTAAAGAAATTTTTGTTTTGGATTTTGCAAAGAGTCATTATAACTCAAACTAGGTAGAGGATCTGATAGCTGAGCGGGCTGGGGCGAGGGTCCCAGAGCGCTTGGTTCAGTACGTTGTGGGTTCGATTCCCACTCTGTGGCTGTATAGGTCCATAATTAAGTACTTGAGGGAAAAAAAACAAAAAAAAAATCTTGAACTAGGAAGTGATAGTTGTGTAATGCGCTGATCCCTAAAAATGTTTTAAATAAATTTTGTATTTATTATATCATTCTACCTAGATTCCTAGGATGATCCTGGAAGAAAGGATAAATGATACAAGGAGAGTAGGAAGACCCCTTCGAAGGATCGATGGAGTGACAGCGGATGCCAGGTCTATCTTGGAAATCCGCAATTGGAGAGCAGTGGCAACCATTAGGGAGGACTGGCGAACGAAGAAGCGTCACAGATTATGATGATTCTAACTAGCTGGAAAATGATGAGTAAAATAGGGATTGAACTATAAGATTAGGATGATATGTAAGGTTTTGATGGAAGTTTGGATGATGTGGGATCAGGAACAGAAATGTTAAGATGTATTAACTGTTTTTCGAAAAACTTTGGACTGAAAGTTTATTCGCTACTATTACTTAAATATGACTTTTCGATTTTGATCTTGACAGTCCACACAGCATTTGGTGAGAGTTGTTATTTTGGACTTATAGTACCTCAAAAACTTCATTTTCGACGAAAAGAAGAATTAGAAAGTTTTCATGATTTCGCAATACTTCCCCCATACTATATATAGGTTAGTTGAAGTAACAACTGTATTAGTACAAGAGCCCAAGAGGAGAAAAAAGGCAGTTATCTCACTCCAATTTTTGATTACTTTGATGAAAACAATGTATAATTAATAGTCAAAATTGATGAGTCTGCCAAGTATAAGTAGAGGGAATAAAAAAATGGCGGCTGTTTCAAATCCTTAAAAAAACCACTAATTTTTCATTCGGAGCTCAATATCTTAAAAACTACCAACAACACTAGAAAATCTAAGAGAACATTATTTAAAGAAGAGTAAATGTGCTGAAATATTAGCCCTAAAAGAGCTATTTATGTCCAATAGTTCTCGAGATATAGTTTTCAAAATTAATTCACTAACTACTGATCGTTAGTGAATTAATTTTGAAAAATTTATATCTCAAAAATCATTTGACGTACACATGTCTATTTGCACTCAAATCAAAACTAGTTTAATGAGCTATAAAGTAGTTTATGATGTTTATCTTTGTAGGAGTAATAGTTTACATGAAATTTGCTAAAATAAATTGATTTATAGTTATTCGGACAAATTTTCATTTTCCAAATTTATATTCATAAGTAAATATCATAAACACTAATACCCCTACGAAGATAAGTGTCATAAACTACTTTATAGTAAGTTAAATTCCCTTTATTTTGAGTGTTGGCAGAGATATGTGCGTCTTATGGATCTTGAGATATATTTTTTCAAAAATCCAACATTTTATACGAACAACTATAAATTAACATTATGTGAGTTTATTTTGTCAAATATCATAAAAACTACTACTCCTACAAAGATAATTAACTATCTTGTAGTATATTTAAATAGCTTTAATTTGAGCGCTGGCAGACATCTGTACGTCCAATGGTTTCTGAAATGAAGTTTTTCATAAATCAAACATTTTATCCCAACACCTGGAAATAAGTATTTTGTCAATATGTATTAGAGAATATCATAAAAACTACTACTACTACAAAAATAAACGTCAGAAACTTCTTTAAAATGCATTACACTGGCTTTAATTTGAGTGCTAATAGAAATATAAAACCAAACTTATTGTCCGAACAACTATAAATCAATTTATTATAGCAAATATCATGTAAACTATTACTCCTACGAAGGTAAAAGTAATAAATTTTTTTATAGTTAAAACTAGCTTTAATTTGAGTGTTAATAGACATGTGTACGTCACATAGTTCCTGAGATATAGATTTCTCAAAATTAATTCACTAACTACCGATCATTCAGTAGATTTTTAAGAAATTTTGCTTTTTAAAAAGCTATATCTCGAGGACTATTGGACGTAAATAGCTCTTTTAGGGCTAATATTTCAGCAAATTTACTCTTCTTTAAATAATGTTCTCTTAGATTTTCTAGTGTTGT
>NW_027112981.1:50478-51609 GCF_000696795.3 Halyomorpha halys | reverse complement strand
ATCTCTATACCACGATTATATCCACCAATTGTCACCAACGTAGCACTATAATATCCATTTATCGCCACCTACATACCACTGTCATATCCGCTAATTACCACTTACATACCACTATCATATTCACCAATATATACCACCAACTACATGTACATACGAATACATACCACTATCGTATTCACCAATACATACCACTAAGTACATATACACATCAATATACATATACATACCACTGTCATATCCACAATCTCCATCTATATACATACCACGATCTTATCCACTAATTGTCACCATTGTAGCACTATAATCACCACTTACATACCACTATCATATTAACCAATATATACCACCAACTACATGTACATACGAATACATACCACTATCATATTCACCAATACATACCACTAAGTACATATACACACCAAAATACATATACATACCACGATCATATCCACAATCTACATCTATATACCACGATCTTATCCACCAATTGTCACCAATGTAGCCCTATAATATCCACTTATCGCCACTTATATACCACTGTCATATTCACCAATACATATACATACATAGACATATGAATACATACCCCTATCATATCAATCTACATACTACTGTCGTATCCACTAATCACCACCTACATACCCACTATCATATCCACCAATTTCCAACTATATACCATTGTCGTATCCACCAATCATCACCTACATAATACTGTCATATTCACCAATCGCCAGTACACTTTTACCGCCTCGCCAGTGTGATAACTCTTTTCATATTTCCTTAATTCTGAAAATGATTAATTTTTCACTTTTACTTAATCTCTATATAAAAATATTTTAAGGTCAAGTATTACTTTAGTTTAAAACAAATATGTATGCCATTATTTATTCATTTTCATATAATTTAGTTTTTTTTTACCTTATTTAATTTGTGGTTTAACATATTGACAAATTAGAGGTTAAGCAATGTATTTATTAATCTTATGCTTAATCCCTCTTGAGAATGGGACATGCTTTCCTCCCGCACTCTCACCTGGTCAGAAAACAGCCACCTCCAACATACCAATATTTCCAGATCATCCCCACGATTAAACGTAAGAACGTAAAGAATGCTCACACTATTTACCAACAA
>NW_027112981.1:47455-49298 GCF_000696795.3 Halyomorpha halys | reverse complement strand
ATATTATTTCAATTTCTTGAGACAAGGTAATTATTTATTAAATAAATCAAAACTTATATCCTTTTTTGTTTCAACACTTTTTATTTTTCACCAGTCCAACGTTTCGGTCATTTTAGTCATCCTCAAGGACATCTTCAATTGTAATTTCTTCCTCACATTAAATTTAGAGTTATGCAGGCTATTCTGCCCAGGTCATTCTTTAATTATAAGTTAAAAGCCTATTTTTTAATTTAAAATCATAAATATTTAATTATTCTTATATAAGATTATCCACACAAATTCACTACCATATAACAAACCATTTATAGTTTTGATTTATTTAATAAACACCATACATGGTTTGTTATATGGTAGTGAATTTGTGTGGATAATCTTACATAAGAAGAATAGTTTTTCTTTTAATGATAATCTTTTGAATTACTATTATTCTAATTATTCTCTTTTAAAAAAAATAACTATATATCTTTCTAAACTTTATACAAAATGTTTATTGCGATTTTTTACCTTAAACTAGGAGTCTCTTGCTATAATTTATTACTAACAGTATTCTTTTAAAATTAAAAAAATCTTTCAAAAATCTATAAAATGAACCTAAAAGAATCCGATGGTTATAAGCTTCAACAACAATGAGCTTAGGATATCAATATATGTATTGAGATTCTTAACGTTCAGTCCACAATAAACAAAAATATTTTAGCATCGTTACGAGACTATCGTTTTCGTGTTAATGACAATTGTTTAGTAACTGGTGTGTTCTTCCTTGAATAGCTAATAACTGTCCACTGCGATTAGCACAGGTTCGATCCCCACCTAGGTCAGTTATTTATTCTCCACCAGAAATGAATCTTGAAATTCTAGCTTTTGTGGCTATGCAGGTTCCTCAATGGAGGACTTGAACCATACCATATTTTTCATATGTTTATGTATTTTTGTATTCCAGAATGTTAATATTTTTGTTTCAATATATACATGGTCTTACTTACGTAACTTACTGTTAGTAATAAACGAAAATAAGTAATTATATTTTCCCATAATAAGTATTATATTTCTCCTAGAACCTTTCAAAACTAATTAATATGTTTAAAATAAAATAATTATCTTCATTTAGAATTCTATAATTTAAATTTGGACTTCTAAATTCTGCTATATATATTTTTTATATACATAACTTTTCCAAGTTATAATGCAAGAAATAACCTTAAATAAGATATTTATTGCTCAAATTATTATATAAATGAAATCTTCTAAAATTTAAGTTAAAATAACTAGTGAACAATATGAAATATAAAGATACATCAAATATGCGTTATCAATTTCAATGAATTTTGCTTATTCGAAATAACCAGTTCTCCTTCCTAGAAGTAACAACCACGGCATAAATATATAATATTAAATAATTTATAATAATTGATAAAAAGAGAAAAAGGTTTGAATAGGAAAAATCTGAAATCGCCTAATCTCTTCTTATCACTCTCATTTGTATGCGTTATCTTCATTTCCATAAATCCTAAAATATATTTTTTTACAATAAGCGAAAGTTAAAAAGTGTGTACACAGGACTGGATTTTAAAAAGCTTTTCTTATTAAATAGCTTTGAAAAAATTTTCATTTCAATTCCTTATTTACTTTCTTGGTTCAGACTTTTTTTAGGCATGTTAGTTGTATGGTTATTTATTATTTATTTCCACCTTTTCTTGCTTTGTAAGTAATTCATATTTGCAGCAGTAGTTCAATGTTATATCTGTAGCATCGATCTACTGCTAATAAATCGATTTATAAGTTCGATTTCTGCTTGAAGGTTCATTCTTCTGCGCCTCTTAGTCGTCCGCTGGCCTTCCAGGGG
>NW_027112981.1:43451-45895 GCF_000696795.3 Halyomorpha halys | reverse complement strand
GACCTGCCGAACCCTCTCTCTTGAATTTAAGCATCATCATTTCTTCCTGCAGGAGAAGGTCGACAGGACTTGCACAGTCTCATGTGAAACACTCCTTTATGCCTTGGTGACTCTATACAAAGTGGTCAAATACTTTAACTGTGACCTCACTCATCCTCCACTGGCTTTTAACACCAGTGACGCGGAGAAGCGCCGGGATCTTCCGGAGTACTGCTCTTTCCTGCATAAGTGGGGAGAAGAGCTCGGTTCGGAGTTCCCTAGGCTGAATATAAATATTGTAAATAGGAATGATTGTGTTTAACATGATATTTTACTTTATTTTTAATTTTTATTCATTGATTATTTTTCTATCTTTTTTTTTCTTCCATTTCTTATTATTTAATTTACATATTTGTTAATATGGTATAAATAAGTTCTATCGTCCCTATTATTATTGCCTATAAATATAAGACAGAATATAACTTTACACAATACAAAAAAAACACATCATATTTGGAGATTTTTTTTTTAATGCATATTTCATATCCCTGCTTTCACTTACCTATATATATAGAGGTAAGTGAAGTCATTTTATAAATTACACCCTTTCTGGTCATTTCTGATATACAGTGGGTGGGGCTTATTTGTAGGTGACCAACCTATTCTAACTATGGTGAGGGGGGTCAAGTTTTCGTTTCGTGGGACCGTCACAGAAATGAAAAAGTGAAAAAAAAAGTCTGCAAATACTTGCGCCTCAACCACCTGAGCCACGGACGGCCCTCAATGATATATAAATGTATATGCTATATTTAAAATATACAGTAAAGGAAAATTGGGCTATCGTTAAAAATTCGAATCTGAGTTTTTGAAGGTACACGTCACTGAAATGGTATGTGTGTCCTACTCTAGACCAGACTAGTTCAAAAATAATTGTACTAAACTGAAATCGCATATTCAAAACAAACATATCATTAGGATGTAACAGGATGGTCGGTTTATGTAACCTGTTGTCTTGAAATACCAGATAATGTATTTTTAGGCTACTCTATAGATGTTATGTTTATCATCATAAAGCCATATATTGTGTGTATAAAATGATTAGATATGACATTTTTTTATCAGCACACGAGTAAAATGTTACTGTTTATTTTTAATTCGATTTTATGACCCTTCACAATAGATGCACTTTTAAAGTCTGAAAATTTTGATTTTCTTATATTTTTTTTCTTTAAAACGGCATATAACACTAACGTTTCGGGATGGCATTCTCATCTTCCGAAATATTTTTCTGTAACTTAAAATTATACTTGATTTAAAACAATTTTGATCCTTTTTTTCCTCTCAACTTTTATTCTTTAAACTTTCTCAAACGTTTCGGCCCTCAGACCACTCTCAAGGATTCCACTTTCAATATTGATGTCATTTCTTTTTTAAATCTTAAAATTGCAGGCTAATTGCCCTTGTCACATATAACTTTTTCTAAAAATTTTTTATCTTAGATATAAAATTTTTTTACAAAACACCTTCCTTCCTTCCATCAAACACTTTCCATTTTTGTTTCTGATTTTAAGTTGTAAATGTAAGTGAAGGAAGGAAGGAAAGTGTTTTGTAAAATAGTTATAATAAAATTTAAGATAATTTGTTTTTTTTTAGAAAAAGTTATATGTGACACGGGCAATTAGCCTGCAATTTTAAGATTTAAAAAAGAAATTACATCAATATTGAAGGTGGAATCCTTGAGAATAGCCGATTCAGGGCCGAAACGTTGGAAAAATTTTAAAGAATAAAAGTTGAGAGGAAAAAAAGGATCAAAATTGTTTTAAATTAAGAATAAACTAAATCACTCTCAAACAAGCATATATAAAAAATAATTAATTAAAATTATATTTCCTCCTTTGTCATTTATTATATACAAAAAATATATATACATCCAAGTGTCAATTTTTAATATTGCTATATTCATAAATATAGAAATAAATGTTCTTATTGTTTTTGGAAGTTTATTTTTTTTTTTTTATATGAGTTTAAAATTAGTTTTATTATTTATTTTTGCATTGTTTTAAAAACATTTAAAAATACTGAAGACGAAGAAGTACTCCAGAACGTTAGTTTATTTTTTAATTTAAAAAAAAAAGGAAAAATTAAAAAAAGTGGAGTTTATGTTAATAATAAAATAAGCTACTAAACACTTAAGATTTATATATATATAGGCTTATTCTGCTACCCTATAAAATATAGATATATTCCATCCTGCATCAAAGATGACCCTCTCCTTAGTACCACTAACTAGGTTGTGCTAACTTGTAATATTTCTAGATATAAATAATTAATAGTCATCCATCACTGAAACACAATGGATTAAATAAGCCTATATAAATTAAAATGAAAAATGAAAAGGGTTTAGTACTGTTTCTTGATCTATGTTTGTGAAAGGAGGTGATTTTTTCAAGATCTCTCTCAACAAC
>NW_027112981.1:39889-42585 GCF_000696795.3 Halyomorpha halys | reverse complement strand
TCTAATATTTGTAATTTAAGGGGTGCACTGAGTTCTGAAGGGGTAAGAACGGCGGTGCCTCTCTTTTTTATTTTGTTTAAAACGCCTTTTTATTTTACTTTACTCATTATTTTATTCTAACTCTTTTGTTTATTTTATGTTTATGTTTTCTATTTCTAGCTTAGCCAAATAAATGTTTATGTTCCGAGTAAGCTTGTCTTTTCTCGTTCTTTTAAAACATTACAATAAAAAGACATCGTTAATTTGAGGTGGCCTTCATAAGGACTAACCATTATATTTTTCTTTATAATCTTAATATTTTCTTGAGACTGGTAACTTTTTTAAAATAAATAATTCAAACTCTATCCATTATAGTCTCAAAACTTTTTATTTCTCTTGTACGTCCAACGTTTCGGCCAATCCGGCCATCTTCAGGGACAATCCACTACAAAACAGTTTCTATTACATGTATGATCCTACAAACAATTTAAAATACTTAACATTATTATTTATAATTTATCTAACCTCAATACAACTTTGAAACCATATAATTTAACAACTCTAAACTTTGTTTAATTACCTAATTAGTCAATTATCAATTAAAACAAAGTCATTTTATTTATCTGCAGACACTATTCCTTAAAACTTTTATCACAACAATGCTTGTAACCTTCCTCCACTCAGTTCAAGCATTTAAAAATTATTTATCATAACTACATTTTTGTCAATTTTTCTCTTTATTTCATCAGCAAAAATTCAAAAGCAACTATAATTATCCACATACAATTTTTTTCTATATTATTTATAAATTAATCTTACTTAATATCTCAGCATAGTGTTGATTTAAATTTCTTGTATCTGTCTTGAAATTTACTGTATAATCAATATTTTCAGATATGTAAATGGATTCGAGTATTTACCTTTTGAATATATTATTCTCTTTATGTAAAATGATTGTATTTTCAAAATCAAAAATATGTTGGTTTTTAGTTGCATGCTGGACTAGTGCTGTTTTATTTGTATCCTTCTCCTTGTTTTTCAAATCATTATTGTGTTGATAAATTCTGTCACCCAATAATTGCTTTGTCTCACCTATATATATAGCTGGACAATTTAGACATTATTAAATTATATTTTTCGTTAATAACTCATTAATTCTAACTTATTGTATTTTTTTTTGGTTTTTGTACTGTACGTGAACTACGAAAATGGGAAGAGTTAGCTAAATTTGAAAAATAAAAACACCGGTCTTATCAGTGATTTTTTTTGTCTGGCACTCAGAGGCCTTGAACTTGCAATCAGTCAACACACCGTCGATAAAACAAATCAGCTTCGCAAAACAAATCTCAAGGACGAAAAGCTCCAACGATTGTTAGGTTCGATTATTGCAGCTGTATCCTTGAAAATACAATTCATGAGTTCTTTATGATGCAACGTGTTTACATCCATCTATATTAGGAATCAAATATTAAAATTTTATTTTATTTTTTTTATTTATTCATTGTGAGAAGACAACACTGCATGATTTGGAAACCCCTGAAGAAAACAGACAGAAAGCAGGTTACTTTGGGGTTTTGATGAGAACGAAGATAACGAACGAGAATAATTGAAATTCTTTCTGACTTCGGAAAGGTGTTTTTATTTTTTTGACTGAGAATAAATGGACGACCACAGAGATCCTTTAAAGATGACGGACTATGTCCCAGATGGCAGAAGTCCTTGGGGCCATCTTAGGGTGTCATATCTTGACTACATTGAGCGACTCTGTAGAGCGAGAGGGAAGGACATCCGACAGGCGAGGAACCTAGAGAGAAATGGGGAAGAGTGGAATTCTTGGCTAATGCTCCTCTACGCTGAGAGGGTCTAAAGAGGAAAGCCAAAAAAGAAGACTGAGAATATTACTACAATAAGATACAATAACTATATAAACTTGAATAAACAATGATAAGAATAAAAAATAAGTAACAATGGCAAGAGTAATTTTTTTTTTTTAAATATGTAAAATATACTGTTAAAAAAGTACAGGAGATATACATAAAACAAAAACAATAGGGGAAAGAAAAACAAAAAAGAGAAGAAAGTAGAGATTAAATAAACTTCTTGAAAGAATAAATATAAATAAAAATAATAATAATGATATTAAATGATAATAAATAAGCAAAGAACAAATCAGGAAGTAATCAAAAAACAGGAAGTAGTCATAAAGATATGACGAAAAATGAAAAATGATAAGAGAAAGATACAGAAATATGATAATAATACCTATAATAATTTTCTAATTTAGGAATAACTAAGAAAAATTAGAATGATACATATCGTTACTAATAATACGAGCATATACTGAAGAAAATATAGTTAGGGTAGTTAATACAATATAGGATATAATTACAATGGTTGTAAAGGAAGTAACTAATAATAAGTAAAAAAAAAAAATAAGAAAAATAATTAGAGAATGATAACAACTGTAGTTTTTATATATCGTGAAAATAATCATTTATCTACACTGATAATAATAATAGTAAAAATAGCAGGAGTAACATGAACAATATAAAGTGAAATAAGGTAATTTAAAAATCGGAAATGAAAGTTTACAAAATAAAATAAAAGTACAAGGTGAGATGTAAAAAGAAGTACATAAAAAGATTAAAAATAAGTAATAAAGTATAGAAATAAGTGAAAAATTATGATAGAATGTTAACAATATAGGTGATTATAAT
>NW_027112981.1:33566-34219 GCF_000696795.3 Halyomorpha halys | reverse complement strand
GGTCAATCAATAATCTTCCAGAATTTAAATTAATGTTTGAAGTACCACCAATGGGTGGTTCCTTCCCAAGATTTTCAAGTGTATATGAAACATACAACTTATTTACTTATTATTAGTATTATTTTGTACAGTTGTAAATTACATTAAGTAAATAATAACATTTAAAAAAAAATACAAGTGAATTCCTAAAGTTTTAATATTCTGGAAATTATTTAAAAAAGAGAAAAAATATGTTGAAAGTATTCGACTGAAATAAGATTTCTTGTGTGGCAGTAAAATGTTTTCTCTCTATTTTTAGGCGTGTTTATCAACAGGAATGGGAATATATTTGGTTTTATTTTTTTTTGTTTCGGTCTTAATTTTTTTTCTACAAGATTTTTCCTCATTTGCGAGGAAATAAATCCTCGTAGCGTGAAATCTTTGCCATTACCGTGTGAAAGGTCATTCACACAGAGAATTCGTTGAACTCTCTGGGAATACGTGACTTTCCGAGAGTACTCCAGGATGAAGTGGTTGTATTCAATTGTCATGATATTATCAAAGGATTACAAACATATCTTTGAAAAAATAAATTAAAGATCCTGAAAATATTTCATTAATTTTTCAATAGGTAATGTATTTATCTGAAGTACTAATATTCAATTTTCATTTAA
>NW_027112981.1:27056-33004 GCF_000696795.3 Halyomorpha halys | reverse complement strand
AAATATTTCATTAATTTTTCAATAGGTAATGTATTTATCTGAAGTACTAATATTCAATTTTCATTTAAACATAATTCAAACTATCGGGTTGTAAATTATTTTTAGATTTGTTGACTCCATCTATTTTTGTAATGGAATAATTTATTTTGTAAAATATTTTGTAGTAAGCAAATTCACATGTGGTTGTGTAGTAATAGATTCACTCTAATGTATTTCACTAGATTCACTCGCCGGGTCACGTGGGGGGGGGGGGCGATCACTGGAAATGAACTGGCGGACATTGCAGCTAAACAAGCTGCTTGCTCTTTCAGGTCAGGGTGCGGCCATTCTGACACCCCAAGAAATAAGTCTTCCGATGAGAAATGAAATATTAGCTAGTTGGCAAGCCATTTGGAATGAAAGCTCGCCAAGCAAATTAAAAAAATCATGGACCTCATCAAACCGTTCCAATCGCAGGGAGGAGGTAGCTATTGCCAGATTAAGAATAACGAATTTAACTCATGCATATCTGATCAATAAACAGCCACCGCCATAATGTCAAAACTGCAACAGTGTACTTACGATCAGTCATATATTTGAACAAAGCCATTTCTATTCCATGAACTTAAATAGATTGGGAGTAGGACCGAGTGTATCGGATGCTCTGAATGATGACCAGAAGAACGTGGAAATGGTTTTGGTTTTCTTAAAAAGGAATGGCCTTTTGAATAAGATTTAAACCCCAAAGTCCCAAAACAGTTTTTTAGAACAAATACTTCCTTCAACTTATTATTATCAAACGATTAGTGTAGTGCGTCCAAGACGAGTTTGCCTGTGAGTAAAGGGAGAGGGGAGATGCACTGTAGCAAATGTTCTCCCGGCAACCCCCACTCTTTTCTCCACTAGATCTGTTCCAACAACCACTTCTGACTAGAGCATGCGTAGTACGTGTTTTTCCCTCCCAAATCTTATACTGCGCAGGCTCCGTACAGTTCTGGATAGTTAGATGTGGTTGTTGGAACATACTTACTCGGTTGCCTGGACTACCTTTCCTAACCTTTCTTTTTCTTTCCTCGACGTACTTCTGCAACGTTACGATTAAAAATTCCTGGTATCAGTTTTTCAAAATTATTTTTGATTGAGGGGCTCCACTAAACCATCAAATTCCTCCAGAATCCAATCCTTACAGTCCAAAATCCTTCGTAAAATCCTTAATGCTCCTTACTTTGTCACAATCAAGTCATCCATCAGGACCTCAATGTTCCATATGTTGCCGATTTGGCCAGAACCAGATACCGTTCCTTCCATAATAAAGTTCTCAACCACCCAAATCCACTTGTTTCTAACCTAGCTTCTCCTTCATTATCTAATAATCCTCCTAGGCGTCTGAAAAGAAGATGGCCACGAGATCTTCTCCTCTAGAAATGTTATTGGGGTTCTATCAGTGGGTAGATTCTCCACATGTTTTTATCATGTCACTATGTCACCTACAGCAAATTTACTTGTTGTATATATGTGTATACAGTTGTAAATATAAATAAATAAATTATTAAAAAAAAAATTTTGATTGATATCGCAATATTATAAGTTTAATATGTCTTATTCTGTTAATAAAAGCAATAAATTACTACATTTATTATAAGTTAATCCATTTCTAGGACCAAATATAATAATTTTAAAACTTTAAAATTGGGAAAAATTTTGCTGTTTCAACTGTTTCACAACAAATTTAAACTTAAATTAAAGCATTTTTTTTTAACACAATGATTATGAAAACTCAAAAATGACTTTTTGCAAGGTACTGCCAAAAATATATTTCCCTAAAAAGTTAAACAAGAATCAATAAAAAACATTCCCCGTCAAAGATAAAGGATAACCTAAAGTAACGAGTAACCTCCCATATTCGTAACTTAATAGTCTGAGAATAGAGGGGGGGAGGGGGGAAGCATGCCAAGTGCCTCAAATATGTGACTGATCATAAGTACACTGTTGCAGTATTGACATTTTGACGGTGGCTGCTTACTGATCAGATATGCCTGAGTTGAACTCGTATGACCTATTCTCAGTCTGGCAATAGCTACCTCCTCCCTGCGGTAGAACGGTTTGATGTGGTCCATGGTTTAATGGTTTTTAATTTGGTTGGCGGGCTTTCATTCCACATGGCTTGCCAACTAGCTAATATTTCATTTCTCATCGGAAGACTTATTTCTTGGAGTGTCAGAATGGCTGTGCCCTGACCTGGAAGAGCAAGTGCTTGTTTAGCTGCAATCTCCACCAGTTCATTTCCAGCGATCCCCACGTGACTCGGCACCCATATAAAGAAAACAGTTTTTCCCAAGTTTTCGAGCATGTTGGTATAGTTGTGAATTTTTATAATTGCCGGGTTTTTCGGGTAAATGATCTTCATGGCTTTTAGTGAACTTAGAGAGTTGGTAATTATAACTGTGTTAGTATTCGTTACTGTCATGGAGAAGTGGAGTGCTGAGGCTATTGCATGTAATTCAGCTGTTCACAAACCCTCACGATAGCCGATCGATCTAAACACAATATAGTTCAGTGGTTACAAATATCTCTGACTCTATATCTGTTAGCTAGCTAACATATGCATGTACACTTGAGAAGAAGGGTTAGGAAGAGCATTGAATTAGGGGAAGGGAGTTGGACCAATCAAATGAATTTAGGAAACTAGGCGGGTCTTAGAGAGCCTATGAAATCAGAAATAAATATCTGGAAGGGGGAAAAGCCGTGTCTTTGTTTAAATAATAATATAATACAAGAGCCCATGAGGAGAAAAAAGGTAGTTATCTCACCCCAATTTTTGATTACTTTAATGAAAACTATGTATAATTACTAGTCAAAATTGATGAGTATGCCAACTATAGGAAGGGGGAATAAAAAATGGCGGCTATTTCAAAATCTTAATTTTTCACTCAGAGCTCTATATCTTAAAAATTAGGAACTACACAAGAAAACCTAAGAGAACGTCATTTAAAGAAGAGTACATTGGCTAAAATATGAGCTCTAATAGAATTATTTATGTTAAATAGTTTTCGAGATATAGCTTTTTAAAAAGCAACATTTCATAAAAATGTTGTATCGGACGTACTGAAAGATCAGTAGTTATTGAATTTATTTTGAAAAATTTATATCTAAAAAACCATTAGACGTACAGATATCTATTAGCACTCAGATTAAAGCTAGTTTAATGAGCTATAAAGTAGTTTACGATGTTTATCTTTGTAGGAGTAATACTTTACATGAAATTCGCTAAACTAAATTGATTTATAGTTGTTCGGACAAATTTTCATTTGCCAAATTTATATTCATATGTGAATATCATAAAAACTACTACCCCTACGAAGATAACTATCATAAACTACTTTATAGTAAGTTAAATTTCCTTTATTTTGAGTGTTGGCAGACATATGTGCGTCTAAGAGTAAATTTTTGTCAATAATCCAACATTTTATACGAACAACTAGAACTGAACATTTTGTGAGTTTATTTTGTCAAATAGCATAAAACTACTACTCCTACAAAGATAAACATAATTAACTATTTTATAGTAAATTTAACTAGCTTTAATTTGAGCGCTGGCAAACATCTGTACAACCAATGGTTTCTGAAGTTTTTCATAAATCAAACTTATTGTCTGAACAACTATAAATCAATTTATCTTAGCAAATATCATGAAAACTACTATTCCTACGAAGGTAAAAGTCAATAACTTATTTATAGTACATTAAAGTAGCTTTAATTTGAGTGCTAATAGACATGTGTACGTCTCATAGTTCCTGAGATATAGGTTTCTCAATATAAATTTTCTAACTATTAATCTTTCAGAAGATTTTTAAGAAATTTTGCTTTTTAAAAAGCTATATCTCGAGAACTATTGGACGTAAATAGCTCTTTTAGGGATATTTCAGCAAATTTACTCTTTTTTAAATAATGTTCTCTTAGATTTTCTATTGTTGTTGGTAGTTTTTAAAATATAGAGCTCTGAATGAAAAATTAATGTTTTTTCAAGGTTTTGAAACAGCTGCCTCTTTTTATTCCCCTACCTATACTTGGCAGACTCATCAGTTTTGATTAGTAATTATACATAGTTCTCATTAAAGTAATCAATAATTGGGGGTGAGATAACAGCCTTTTTTTCTTCCTGGCTCTTGTACTATCTTACTACTTACTATCTGCTGATTTACTTAGGAACTACACTTACTATCCAGGTTACTACTAGCAGCCCATCGTCCTTATTACTGTTCAATTGCTCCTGTCAGCTACAAGACTCATCCAACTCCTCGACCCCTTCAAGACCAGGTCTGCTTCCACGTCATCGGGTCAGGCGTTGTCTTCCTTGTTCTTCTTCCTTCCATCTCCTTAAATAGTAACCTCCTATTCGATACTCTAGACATCGCTTCATATATTACAAGTACTAATCAAAACTGATGAGTCTACCTAGTATAGGTAGGGGGAATAAAAACCTTAAAAAAACATTAATTTTTCATTCGGAGCTCTATATCTTAAAAACTACCATCAACAGTAGAATATTCAGAAATTTGCTGAAATATAGGCCCTTTACTTCAGAAACTATTGGACGTACAGATATCTGTCAGCGCTCAAATTAAAGCTAGTTAAATTTACTATCAAATAGTTAATTATTTTTATCTTTGTAGGAGTAGTAGTTTTTATGATATTTGACAAAATAAACTCACAAAACGTTAATTTCTAGTTGTTCGTATAAAATGTTTGGATTTTTGGAAAAATATATCTTTAGATCCATAAGACGCACATATGTCTGCCTACACTCAAAATAAAGGAAATTTTACTTTCTATAAAGTAGTTTATGATACTTATCTTCGTAGGGGTAGTAGTTTTATGATATTCACATATGAATATAAATTTGGCAAATGAAAATTTGTCCGAACAACTATAAATCAATTTATTTTAGCATATTTCATGTAAACTATTACTCCTACGATGATAAACATCATAAACTACTTTATATCTCATTAAACTAGCTTTAATTTGGTTACTAATAGACATCTGAACGTCAAATGGTTTTTGAGCTATAAATTTTTCAAAATGAATTCACTAACTACTGATCTTTCAGTACGTCGCATTTTTATGAAATGTTGCTTTTTAAAAAGCTATATCTTGAAAACTATTTAATGTAAATAACTCAATTAGGGATCATATTTTAGAAAATTTACTCTTCTTTAAATGATATTCCCTTGGATTTTCTAGTGTTGTTGGTAGTTTTTAAGATATAGAGCTCTGAGTGAAAAATTAAGATTTTGAAATAGCCGCCATTTTTTATTCCTCCTACCTATACTTGGCAAACTCATCAATTTTGACTATTAACTATACATAGTTTTCATTAAAGTAATCAGAAATTGGGGTGAGATAACTGCCTTTTTTCTCCTCTTGGGCTCTTGTACTAATATGAGCAAGTCGTGGCATTCTTACAATGTTGATGAATACAAGCTGCTTCATTATACAAACTCATTAACTTTTTTTTTCTGTATTGACTTTACCGTACTGTAACTGTATTTACCGACTCATTCGGTTTATTTTTTTTTGTGTGTTTATTGAAATTGGATAATTTGAAAAAAATAGAATAATTAAAAGGGATGAATGTTTCAGAACATTATAATACTAGAAAGGAACCGCCATGGTACTTCGATCATTGCTTTTTTTTTAATATTTATTTATTGCTATTTACAACTGTACATTATAATACATTTAGTAAATCTGATCTAAGTTAAATTGGAGTACTCCCTAAGTCATAGACCCAATAATAAAATAAAAAACTATTATAGTATAATAAAGGACAAAATTGATACAAGAAATCAATCGGGATTAATATATAAAATTCCCTGTCTAAATTGTCTAGCTATATATATAGGTGAGACAAAGCAATTATTGGGTGACAGAATTTATCAACACAATAATGATTTGAAAAATAAAGA
>NW_027112981.1:23418-26421 GCF_000696795.3 Halyomorpha halys | reverse complement strand
AGGTAAATTATAAATAATAATGTTAAATATTTGAAATGATTGTAGGATCACACATATAATGGAAACTTTTTGTAGTAGATTGTCCCTGAAGATGGCCGAATTTGCCGAAACGTTGGACGTGTAAAAACAATAAAAGTTTTGAGACTATAATTTGGATAATGTTTTGAATTATTTAGTAAAAAATTTCCAGTCTCAAGAAAGAATTTTATGATTATAATTAAATTGGAGTGTTAAAGGCGTGTAGAGAAACTACCCATTGGTAGCACTCTAATAATCATTGCTTTAAGTTAGAAGATCCCGTGGCCATCTTCTTTTCAGATGCCTAGGTCTCAACAGTTTATTGTAATTCTCCAACTTTTCAGCCCTTCTTTTGCATGTTAATTGTCCAAGTCAACCTTCAAAAACAAAAACAAACATAATATTAATATCATAACAGTTTCATTTAAATTATATAAAATGGCTATAATACTAATTATCTCAATTCAAAAACTATTCTTTAAAAATTGTTGTCCCTTTTTTACTAAACACTATAACACTATTAACAATAGAACCTACCTTTAGTAGGTTAGGACACTTTTATCACCTGATAACAGGGCTTAATTTATTTATAATTTAATTAACATACCTTTTTTTTAGTGTTTATGATTTAACATTATTTTTTTTAAAAAGATAATTATGGTATACTTATTTATGCACATATCCAATGTGTGCCTTAAAGACGAAATGTTGTAGAATTAAAATTAACTGTTGAGAGAAAATTGGATCATTGAAGTTGGTGTTATTAATATAAACCCCTCTCAAACAATTAATTTATAAACATATTAAATTTGTAATAAGAGCTATATCTGTTTCGGCCCAAAACTGCAACGAATGGGATGTTGAGGTGTTTTTGGAATAGTTTATTTGTGACATAATAAGGAGCTTCGAGCATTTTGGATTGTAAGGATTAGATGCGGGAGGAATTTGATGGTTTCACGGAGTTCCAAAGGTTAATTCTGTACATTCAAATAGACATGATTATGATAGTGTTTAAGAGTTTTTTGTTGTAAATAGGAAGTTCAGAGCGTTTGTCTTGTATTTCTTGTAGTAATTAGATTCTACGAGCAGTTTTTTGTCTTTTCAGTGTAGTATGAGGATTCCAAGTAAGTCTCCTGTTAAGATGGAGTCTGTTCAGCAGATCTTGGTCGAATTCAATGCAGCAATATAAGCACGTGTATTAATTTAATATAATAATACTATATAGTATTATTATCAATATCGATGCAGTCGTGGTGCATTCCTGTTATTTCGAAGCAAGAAAATCAAGCAGTTGGTAAGATTCTTTTTAATTCAGAAAATAATTGTTCAAAAGTTATCAATTTCTTTTCTTTTTTTTTATTTGAATAATAACTGAATGTAGACACAAAAAAATAATTGTTTTTAAGCCTTATTTAATCTTTTTATTTACGTTTATAATAAAATTGCTGTATTTTATTTTTTTTTTTTCATTTTACTTTATTATTTTTGTAATGTTCCCAGAAGCCTCAGAAATAAATTCTCAATGGTCCGTATCCTAATGACTGTATACTAGCAACCAAAAATAATAACCGTGAAGTAAATTTATTTTAACCCTAGAATGTTAATAACAATAACCCAACAAATTTAACCTATTTCATTAAATCAAAGATGGCCTATTTTCGTAACATGTGGCACAATTTCACCTCACTTTTACCGTATTCCTCTGAGGAACTTCCTTTTCTACACCTTAAAATTTTTTATACTTATAAATAAATATTACCTCTACCACAGCAACCCATGAAGGTCAGGGGTTCAGTACTTTTCCGTGGAAAAGTGCTGTTTCTTGAACAACGGATGAATCTTCTGGCACATCCGTTGTTCAAGAAATAATGATTTATTCATAATCACGCTTAACTACCAGATTTTTTACTCAAGAGTACCCATTTTAAAGAAGTTGGGTGTAATAAATAATTCTTTAAATATTTTATGGGGGATTATTGTGTGATAGTAATAGTGTTAAGTTAATCTACAATTAAAAGTTTTAAATTTTAATGTAAATTTTGATGATTTGACAGAAATTAATGACTTGGGCTGAATAGCCTGCAAAAAAATTTTAAATTATTTAATGTGAGGTGTAAATTTATATTTAAGATTGTCCTTGAGAATGGCTAAATCGGCCAAAACGTTGAAATTAAAAAAAAATAATAATAAGTGTATTTTGAGATTTAAGTTGGATACAAATTATTTATATAAACAATAAAAACCACTCTGGAGAAAGTGAAAAGATTACATATAGAGAATAAATAGCACAGTACTTAATCACTGAGCCACCAGCTCACACAAATGTATTAGGGATTTGCATCGATAAATTTTCGGATTGGCGAGGTTGCACAACACACACTCTATCCATCATTCAGTTTAGCTCGGATATAATAATCGATGTTAGCCCATTGTCGGCGACACGTTGGCTTACTCTACTTAGTACAATCGATAGTGATACGATATGTCAGTTAACAATAGACCTCATTATGTTATATTACAAATGGGAATAATAGTAAAGCTTCATTTATTACATTATATATTTTCCTTCTAACCATTATTAATGTACTCTATCTTGCATTATCACATTATATTTTATTTTAAATATCCTATTTATTATTTCCGAAATCCAAAGTGGGATTTCAAACGCGACAAACGCGCGTGTTGTGCGTTCCTCTTCCCTATGGAATTCTACTCCCTCCTTCTTTCGTAGTTCTAATACCCTTCCAATATTCAAATCCCGTATCTTCGACTACCTTCTGTTCACCCCATTCCGGAAGAATAACTATTCAAAAAAGCTTTATATATTTTCTGTATTAGATTTTCATTTATAATTGTAAATATGTACACTAGCAGAAATTATATCTTTTCATTTATTATTTTTTAGTTTAATTTTATTTGATTTTTTATCATTTTTTTATTCTTTTTATTTTATTTGTTTTATCATTATTTTATATATTCTGTTAA
>NW_027112981.1:21805-22413 GCF_000696795.3 Halyomorpha halys | reverse complement strand
TCTTTATAGGAGTAGTAGTTTTTATGATATGTCCCCGGAGACCAAAAGACGTTCTAGATGATTCCAGACGCGAACAGTGTTCCATATGCTACATGATACATTTACAACTATAACATGTCGGTGAAGGATTTCTTTCAAGAAGGTGCTTCTGTGTTATTCTTGTATGTCCGTTCCTGAGTCGGGTTATGATGGATTGTTCACAGCGATTTTCGATGGCGGTAGAGATTGAGTGTCACCAAGAACCAATTTATGGTAATCATACAAGTTCAGTTACAATCAGGCACTGGAAATAGGGTGCATGCTTCTTTGGCAGCTGTGTCAGCCAGTTCGCTTCCCGTTATACCTGCATGACTGGGGATCCATAGGAAATTTACTTTTTTATGTGATTTGTTTATTAAAGTAATGATGGAAAAGACAATGGCGTTGTGCGAAATGTGGAAATTTTGAATTGCCTTGAGGCTCGAGTAAGAATCACTACAGATCACCTACTTTATCAAATACAATTTTAAAATTATAGGAAATCTAGAAACTAAACAACAGGAGATATAATATAATTCATATAACATAAATGATTTACCGACTATCAATAATGATATTTTATTTACGAC
>NW_027112981.1:19036-19360 GCF_000696795.3 Halyomorpha halys | reverse complement strand
AGTTTGGTTGCTAAGGGCTAAATATAGTTATGTAATGGTTGTTATGTTTGCAACCTGTTGTCGCATTCTCATGAAGGGCTTTAAAGTTACCTAACAAATGGGTCAGAGTTACGTACATCCCTGTCGATATTGAACATATCATGGCCATCTTATCAGTGGAATATTTTCCACTACCGAAATGAATAAAAATTTAAATGTCTTTTTAATCAGTTGTTTATATTTCACCAAGGCCTTTGATAGTTTATCTCATTATAAATATATACTATCGATTAGTCACTGAGGGTCGATATCTTTTGTATTATTTATGAACTATTAAATTTGTAT
>NW_027112981.1:18633-18986 GCF_000696795.3 Halyomorpha halys | reverse complement strand
TGCCTATACTTGGCAGACTCATCAATTTTGACTATTAATTATATATAGTTTTCATTAAAGTAATCAAAAATTGGGGTGACATAACTTATTTTTAACTCCTTTTTGGCTCTTGTACTATCTGTACTGTAATAAAATGGTCTATCTCAGTTCGTTGATTTACAGATGATGATTATTGAATTTATTATTATTAAAACCGTTTATAAGTTGAACCAAGCTCTTTACTAATTCAACTTTACATTAAATATAAACTCCTATATGAAGTTTGGTTGCTAAGGGCTAAATATAGTTATGTAATGGTTGTTATGTTTGCAACCTGTTGTCGCATTCTCATGAAGGGCTTTAAAGTTACCTAA
>NW_027112981.1:17466-18107 GCF_000696795.3 Halyomorpha halys | reverse complement strand
GATATCAAGCAAGTTCTGAATTATGTATTTGCTGTTTTTAATGCAAACTACTCTTTAAAAAAAGATTTTTAAACGAAATTGTAAATTTAAAAATATTAAGTTACCAGAAATATTTTTATAGATAGTTGTCCAGGACAGAGATTGGCAAAAATTAGCTATAGTTGAAACTAATAGCTTATGTTGCCATGGATACGGGCCTTATTCATGAATGAACCATTGATAAATAAATACCGTATCCATGGTAATTTCAACTATAGCTAATTTTGCCCATCTCTGCTTGTCCTCCTAACAGAGTAACCTCCATTTTACGAATTATATAACTACTATTTAATTATACTATTCATTGATTAAATTTTATAAGGACTGCTATACAAGATCCGTTAATTCCTACTCCCTACATACTTCCTCATTATCCGTTCTAATCTCTCCGGCAGATTATTACAAGTAAATTACAACGGCGCTTATTCATCCCTATTCCGTCAGTCTGCTGGTGTACCTCAGGGTAGTACCCTTGTTCCTATTATTTATACAGTTTTCACAGCTGAAATCCCAACCCATCCTAACACTATCCTCACCACGTATGCCGATGACACATGTCTATTGTTAGTGAACAATGATCCTTACATTGTATCCCAAACCCT
>NW_027112981.1:10820-16316 GCF_000696795.3 Halyomorpha halys | reverse complement strand
ATTTGACATAAAAATGTCTATTAGCACTCAAATTAAAGCTAGTTTGATGAGCTATAAAGTAGTTTATGAAGTTTATCTTTGTAGTCAGTTAATTTATTTTGAAAAATCTATATCTCAATAACTATGTGACGTACAGGTGTCTATTACCACTCAAATTAAAGCTAGTTTAGTGGACTATACAGAAGTTTCTGACCTTTACCTTTGTAGGAGTAATAGTTTATATGAAATTCGCTGAAATAAATTGATTTATAGTTGTTCGTTATTTTAGCAAATATCATACAAACTATTACTCCTACGAAGGTAAAGGTCAGGAACTTCTGTATAGTCCAATAAACTAGCTTTAATTTGAGTGCTAATAGACACCTGTACGTCACATAGTTCCTGAGATATAGATTTTTCAAAATAA
The DNA here is from genome assembly GCF_000696795.3 of Halyomorpha halys. Classification (NCBI taxonomy): domain Eukaryota; kingdom Metazoa; phylum Arthropoda; class Insecta; order Hemiptera; family Pentatomidae; genus Halyomorpha; species Halyomorpha halys. The sequence continues at coordinate 15,910 of NW_027112981.1, read as the reverse complement.
ATTAACTAACTACTAATCTTTCAATAGAGGTTTAAGAAATTTTACTTTTTAAAAAGCTATATCTCGAGAACTATTAGACGTAAATAGCTCAATAATGGCTCATATTTCAGCAAATTTACTCTTCTTTAAATAATATTCTTTTAGAGTTTCTAGTGATGTTGATTGTTTTTAAGATATAGGGCTGGGAATGAAAAATTAATTTTTTTAAAAGGTTTTGAAACAGCCGCCATTTTTTATTCCCCCTACCTATACTTGGCAGACTCATCAATTTTGATGACTAATATGGTATTAGTAATTTTCAAACCACTCTAATTACTAAACTGTAACTACTATAATAGATATTTCCGTCAAATCCGTTTTCGTCAAATTTAGCACCATGAAAAATAAACAAAAGTTTAAATCAATAAATTTATCGATACTATGATTCGACTTCCATGGTTTGTTACGTTTCTAAGGTTTTGAAACAGCCGCCATTTTTTATTCCTCCCTACCTATACTTGGTAGACTCATCAATTTTGACTATTAATTATACATAGTTTTCATTAAAGTAATCCAAAATTGGAGTGAGATAACTGCCTTTTTTCTCCTCTTGGGCTCTTGTACTGTACGGGGTGCGAGAGCAGTCCGGTAGGGTTCTGGGTTTGCGCATGCCACTGCTCCCAAAATTCAACTTTTTTTTTTTATTCTTTTATAAATTAATTATAACAATTACAATGTTAGGGAGATCCTTTTAATTATTATTGGGAACAATTTTTACTGTGCCCAGCGCTTTACTGAAGGGGTTGCACCTAGTCCACTGCACCTGTCCAGTAGGTGCGCATCCATGTGGGACCCCCCTGCAATTGCCATCCTGGTCCAGCCCTCCCGGACTCAGTCTAGGTCAGCTTCCTCTTCTTCCGGTGGCTCACCGATATCGGGCTGTCGAGTCTTTCCCATTGTGAAAAGAGTAGGGCCCACCACCTCCTTCCACTAGTAAATGAACTCCCTGAAGAAGGAATAATTCTCCTACTCCATCAAACGGGGGAAGTCCGACTGGACGAGGGCGAAAATCCTGGCCTTTCTCGACATCCTAGCTCGGTGCTGTTTCAGGAACTCCTTACGTGGAACACGGGGGGTCGATGTTCTTTCCAAAGCTCTGCAGCTTTCCTCGGATCAGTTTTCAATTCTATCCTTGCTTCGATTTTTTACTAACTATTGAGTATGTAAGTTTTCAACTATTCTCTTCTTTAACAATTCATGTCCTTCATACATCTTTTTCATTAGTTATTTTTTTAATTCAATGGTAAAAAAGAATTAAAGAAGTGTAAAAACACATCAAGGCTCTTTATCATCTATTATTGTTACATATATTTTCTTCCTCTGAATTTTCATTTTCTTTTCATATTTAAATTTTAAATTAATAATAACTAATATGTTCATACTTCTTTACATTATATAACTTTAATTTTATTTCATTTGCTTAATTAAGTTATTGTACCCGCTTTTTCAATTACCTATGTCTACATTTTATTTCCCGCTTCTCTCATCACTTCATTTTATTAATTATATTTTGTAAAACTATTCATTGTATGTGTAAAATTATTCTGTTTATATTTTTTTATTTTTCTATACTTACTGTGGTTGTTATCTTGTTTTGTTTTTAGCCCTGAAGAAGGCTAGAAACTCTAGCCGAAACGTTGGCACATTAAAATAAGATAGTCATACTTATTTGTGTTTCATTGACCGCACCCCTAACCATCTTCTCCTCATTTATCATCCACGGTCAACTATCTCATAATTATAAAGTATTTTTTTCTATTGTTCGGTTGGTTACTAGTAATTAAGGGATTTTATTTTAGAATTTTCTGAAAATACATTTTTCTAATTACCGTACTCTCACTGGCCTAGGTTAATAAAAAAAATTAATTAAAAACAAAAAAAAAAATGTTTTCGAAGAAATATCATAGACCCGACGGCATCGCCCGTGGCCGTACGGAGGTGTGATGGAATGCACTAGCAGATCCTCCTCACCCCATGACGTGGCGCTTCTTTAGCAGAACGTGACTCGAAACACGATTGTCCTCAACTATCTCAAGTCCTTCCTCAACGTTAGTAGATTGCTAATAGCCTTAGTATAAAGACTAAAAGCTAAACCAAATCGAGTCGAATGAATGCGAGCAATCCCTTCAGCTCGGCCTGACCTATTACTGTAAATGCCAGCCATTTATCTAGAACAAATATGACCTTTAGAAACGTACCAAACCATGGAAGTCGAATCATAGTATCGATAAATTTATTGATTTAAACTTTTGTTTATTTTTCATATTGCTAAATTTGACGAAAACGGTTATCTCTATTATAGTAATTACAGTTTAGTAATTAGAGTGGTATGAAAATACTAATACCATATTAGTAATCAAAATTGATGAGTCTGCCAAGTATAGGTAGGGGAAATACAAAATGGCGGCTGTTTTCATTCAATTTTTCATTCGGAGCTCTATATCTTAAAAACAACCAACAACACTAGAAAATCTAAAAGAACATTATTTAAAGAAGAGTATATTTTCTGAAATATTAGCCCTAATAGAGCAATATACGTGCAATAGTTCTCGAGATATAGCCTTTTAAAAAGCAACATTGCATAAAAATGTACTTAAATATCAGTAGTTAGTTAATTTATTTTGAGAAATCTATATCTCAGGAACTATGTAAAGTACATATGTCTATTAGCAATGAAATTAAAGCTACTTTAATGTACTATAAAGTAGTTTATTATATGTATCTTCGTTTGAGTAGTAGTATACATATTTGCTAAAATAAATTGATTTATATATTAGTTGTTTGGACAAATTTATATTCATATGCGAATTTCATATAAACTACTAACACTACGAAGATATGTGTCATAAACTACTTTATAGTAAGTTTAGTTTTCTTTCTTTTGAATGCTGACAGAAATGTTCCTCTTATGGGTCTAGACATATATTTTAAATTAACATTTTGTGAGTATATTTTCTCAAATATCATAAAAACTACTACTCGTACAAAGATAAAAGATACCAAATATTTTATAGTAAATTTAACTAGCTTTAATTTGAGTGCTGCCAGACATCTGTACGTCTAATGGTTTCTGAAATAAAGTTTTTCATAAATCAAATTTATTGTCCGAACAACTATAAATCAATTTATTTTAGCAATTGTCATAAAAACTACTATTCCTACGAAGGCAAAGGTCGTTAACTACTTTCTAGTACAATTATTTAGCTTTAATTTGAGTGCTAAAAGACATTTGTACGTCGAATGGTTATTGAGATATAGATTTCTCAAAATAGATTAATTTTATATTAAATACTGATATTTCGGTACATTTTTATGAAATGTTGCTTTTTAAAAAGCTATATCTCGAAAACTATTCAACGTAAATAGCTGTATTAGGGTTAATATTTCAGAAAATTTATTATTTTTTAAATAATGTTATCTTAGGTTTTCTAGTGTTGTTGGTAGCTATAAAGATATAGAGCACGGAATGAAAAATCAATTATTTTTAACGTCTTGATACAGCTGCCATTTTTTATTCCCTCCTACCTATACTTGGTAGACTCATCAGTTTTGACTAGTAATTATTCATTGTTTTTATTATAGTAATAAAAAATTGGGGTGAAATAACTGCCGTTTTTTCTTCCCGGCTCTTGTAATATTTACTATTCGAAGCTTCTATACGATGTGAGTTCTTGTATTTTTTTTCTCAGTTTTAGGATTTCTCTGTTATCTTAGCAAGTTTCCTTATACCATTGAACCATAATCCTGTACCTTTCTTCCACTAATCCTACATATTGCTCAACGGATTAGAGAAGTGTATACGTTTATCATGTGTATACCTCGCACGTTCTCTTTCAATGTAAAAGCGGTTGATTTATTTATTGTGCATTTTGATATTTTTACCATATTTTAATCTGTTTTGGTGCCATTTAAATAGAAAACTGCAAGAAAACATGCGTTTCTTAAAAAATGGCGATGGAATAAGTTCATTCTCCGTATAAGCTTATAAACTTATAAGCTATAAGAATTAAAATTCATCCCATTAAAATCGAAATGATTTAAATTAGATTTCTAATTTGTGCCTTGATATTAATATACATCAGATCATGTCTTTGAAAGATTATTTGTATTTTAGGCGGTAGAATCGAGCTAAGACAAATTTAATGAGTAAAATACAGGTGTTAAAGCCATCTCAAATGTCTATGTCTTTTTGTTGGAAGGCTTTTAAATGAACAAACAACTAGCTTGTTCGGATATAAACATTTATTTGGTTTTATTTAAACATTTGATAACTAAAACTAAAATAAAAAAAAGATGACTAACAATGATTACAATTAAAGATAAAAAGGCCTCTCAGATAAAAAATAAAATAGTTAGATAAAATATGAAAACGAAAAGAAACTAATTTATTAAAAAAAACAAAAACAAATAAATATATAAAATAAATACTAGTTGACGTAAGTTGCCCCACTCCAATAGGTCAGAGGAAGAGTGCTGCCGAAATGTTTAGGTAAGCTTATAATTATTAACTTATAAGCTCTCTCAGAGGAGAAAACTAAGTCCAAAGGGTTAATAAGGAAATTCAGTTTAAGAATTAAAATTCATCCCATTGAAATCGAAATGATCTAAATTAAATTTCTAATTTGTGCCTTGATATTAGTATACATCAGATCATGTCTTTGAAAGATTATTTGTATTTTAGGCGGTAGAATCGAGCTAAGACAAATTTAATGAGTAAAATACAGATGTTAAAGCCATCTCAAATGTCTATGTTTTTTTTGTTGGAAGGCTTTAAAATGAACAAACAACTAGCTGGTTCGGATATAAACATTTATTTGGTTTTATTTAAACATTTGATTACTAAAACTTTTTTTTTTTTTTAAAGGAAAAAATAAATCATGTATAATTCGTGTATACAATGTAGAAATTTTTGTGAATGATTTAAAAAATATGTGGCGTGTCTTTTTTTATTGATTGATAGATTTATTTATTGATAGATATTACAATCTGCCACACAGTTGTGGGCAATAGGTAATATTGATGAATGATCTCATACATACTAAAATAAAAAA
>NW_027112981.1:9099-10400 GCF_000696795.3 Halyomorpha halys | reverse complement strand
GAGATCAAGGACAAAAGGGATATGTAGGTCATGGTGTAGTGTTCTGTTGGAAACGTTGTAGGGTGCATTAACTATGGTTCTAAGGATTTTGGATTGAAAGGATTGGATAGATAACTAAAACTAAAATAAAAAAAAGATGACTAACAATGAATACTAGTAAAGATAAAAAGGCCTCTCAGATAAAACATAAAATAGTTAGATAAATTATAAAAACGAAAAGAAACTAATTTATAAAAAAAACAAACAAATAAATATATAAAATAAATACTAGTTGACGTAAGTTGCTCCACTCCGATAGGTCAGAGGAAGAGTGCTGCCGAGATGTGTAGGTCGCAACTCTGCAGCTCAATACACCGCGGCAATGGTCCAAGGTTGGTGTAGTGGCTCATCGATAGTCCAAATATCCAAAAGTCTAAATGGCCACACTGACACCCACTAAGTGCAGACAGGGTCTAATTATTTTAATGTATTAGGCGAGCCGACTAAACAAAAATTTATATTCAAGTAGAAGAACAGATAAGGTCTGGTTTCGGACTGTAATGTCTGTTAACGCACTCAAAATGTCAATAAACAGTACCAAAATGAAAGCAGACAGGGCTGGTTACACACGGCCATGGCCACTAATTACCCGGAACTGCTATAAAAAACGAAGATGGTTGGCCCGTTAGCAACACCTCTTAGCAACGGTGAGCAACCCTTAGCAACTGCCTCTATTACTCATAACACACAAATATAATTACATATTTTTCTTTTCAAATAACTATATCAAATTTATATTAAAATAATATAAATAAAAATAAATGTAACTAAAATTAAACACTAATAAAACTCCAATACTATTTACAAGGTAATTATATATTATGGCGTTAACAACAGGCAACTCAATAATATAATATAAATAATTAGAAATTGTATGGGATATCGGAACCAAATACCGTTATTGTTAACTGATATCGACATTATATCGCCACAATGATATCTACATTAAAAAATATCAATATTTAAATATCGAAAATTTAAGAAATTAAAGAGATAGTGATTATAAAACAACAATATAGCATATAATAAGAGAACATGTAAAGGAAAAGTGAAAACATTAATATTCCAATTTACATTATGGACATTAACAAATAGGATTTAATTCAGAACTTCACATTTTTAAAGTCAAAACATTCTAATATTTCGATTAGATACCGAATTAAACTTTGACAGCGATAATAAAAGAAAATATTTTATTAGTGAAAAACGTTGGTATTTTAGGGAATTTAAAAAATAAAATACATATATATTTTTTATATTTA
>NW_027112981.1:8316-8714 GCF_000696795.3 Halyomorpha halys | reverse complement strand
TTATTTATTTATTGCAATTTACAATTGAACAGAAAATACAAGAAGTAAATATGAGGAATGTTCCATACACTTGATAATTGATCTTGGTAAGGAACCACCCAAGAAGCTTCCGTGACCATCTTATTTTCAGACTCCTCGGAGGATTATCGGTGATCGTTAAGGATGAGAGATTAAGAATTAACGGGTTAGGGTGGGTAAGGAGTTTGGAATCAAAAGACGCATATCAGTTTCGGTTCAAATCTGCGACGAAAGGGATATTAAGGTCTTTGTGGATGAGTTTATTTGTGACGTAATAAGGAGCATTGGATTGTAAGGATTGAATGCAGGAGGAATTTGATTGTTAGAGCCCCAGAACTTAATGCCGTATGTTCAAATTGGTTTGATTATCATATTATATG
>NW_027112981.1:6794-7437 GCF_000696795.3 Halyomorpha halys | reverse complement strand
TAAACTACTTTATAGTACATTAAACTAGCTTTATTATATTTATTATTTTGAGTTTTTCATAAATAAAACTTACTGTCCACTTACTATCCGAACAATTATAAATCAATTTACTTTAGCAAATATCATTAAAAATACTATTCTTACGAAGATAAATGTAAATAACTATTATATAGTACATTAAACTAGCTTTAATTTGAGTCCTTATGCTAATTGACATCTGTAAGTCACTTAGTTCCTGAGATATAGAATTCTCAATATAAATTAACTAACTACTGATCTTAGTAATATTTATTTATGAAATGTCGCTTTTTAAAAAGCTATATCTCGAGAACTATTGAACGTAAATAGCTCTATCAGAGCTCATATTTTAGAAAATTTGATATACTTTAAATAATGTTGTCTTAAGTTGTCTAGTGTTGTTGAGTTTTAATAATATAGAGGTGCGAATGATAAAATATTTTTTTTTTAACGTTTTGAAGTAGCCACCATTTCTATTCCCCCTAACTATACTTGGCAGACTCATCAATTTTGACAAGTAATCATACATATTTTTTATTAAAGCAATATAAAATTGGGGTGAAATAACTGCCTTTTTTTCTTTTCGGCTCTTGTAATACTAGCTTCAAATATTTATTCCTCCAAA
>NW_027112981.1:2919-4079 GCF_000696795.3 Halyomorpha halys | reverse complement strand
CCCATTGCTAAAACTTAGAGAAGATCTCGAGGCCATCTTCTTTTCAGATTATCAGATAATGAAGGAGAAGCCAGAATAGAAACAAGTGGGCTTAGCTGGTTAATGGAAGTTCAATTATGAAAGGACTAGTATCTGGTTCGGGCCAAAGTAAGGAACATTAAGGAATTTACGAAGGATATTGTTTTGTAGGGATTGGATACGAGAGGAATTCCATGGTTTAGCGAAGCCCTAAAGTCCAGATAGGCCTTATAATATTTATATAAATGAGTCTTTTGTAATTAGATTGAGGTTTAGACCGTTTGTCTAGTAAGTACTGTAACAGCCGAAATCAACGTGCAGTTTCTTGTCTTTTTAGTCTTGTGTAAGGATTCCAAGTTAGCCATAACTTAATTTTACGCATTTAACCAATCAAATAATTATTATATAAATATTACTGGGTTAAGCTTTTCAAAAATGGGCTCTCTGGCAGGGCTTCGTATTTTTCTGAACGATATAACTTTGTGAAAACATGTAGGTGAACCTTCTGCTGGCTATAAAGAAATGCGTCGTATTTTCCTCTGTGCTTCTGTTTTATTTATATGGAAGAAGGAAGTTAGATTCAAGGTAGGTAAATATATTTTTTAACCCGGAACCAAGAAGTAAGCTATGTTTTTTGTTTTTTTATATAAATAACTTATGTCTCCTATATCGCACTGTCAATGCAATACTAAAAATACTCAAAAAAGTAACTGTAAGAGCCGTTTGTGAAAAAATAAAAAAATGTATTTATAATAATACATACAGTATGTGAATATCATAATAACTACTACCCCTACGAAGATACGTTAAACTACTTTGTAGTAAGTTAAATTATCTTTATTTTAAGAGCCGACAGACACATGTGCGTCTTATGGATCTAGAGATATATTTTTTCAGAAATCCAACATTTTATACGAACAACTAGAAATCAACGTTTTGTATGTTTATTTTGTCAAATATCATAAAAACTACTACTCCTAAAGACAAACATTATTAACTATTTTATATTAAATTTAATTAGCTTTAATTTGAGCGCTTGCAAACATGTGTACATCCAATGGTTTCTGAAATGAAGTTTTCCATAAATCAAACTTATTGTTCGAACAACTATAAATCAATTTATTTTTGCAAATATCATGAAA
>NW_027112981.1:0-1119 GCF_000696795.3 Halyomorpha halys | reverse complement strand
ATCATAAAAGCTACCCCTACGAAGATAAGTGTCATAAACTACTTTATAGAAAGTTAAATTTCCTTTATTTTGAGTGTTGGCATACTTATGTGCATGTTATGGATCTAGAGATATATTTTTCAAAAATCTAACACTTTGTACGAACTATAAATTAACATTTTGTGAGTTTATTTTATCAAATATCATAAAAACTACTACTCCTACAAAGATAAACATAATTAACTATTTTGTAGTAAATTTAACTAGCTTTAATTTGACCGCTGGTAGACATCTGTACGTCCAATGGTTTCTGAAATGAAGTTTTTCATAAATCAAACTGATTGCCCGAACAACTATAAATCAATTTATTTTAGAAAATATCATGAAAACAACTATTCCTACGTCACATAGTTCCTGAGATGTATATTTCTCAAAATAAATTAACTAACTACTGATATTTCAGTACATTTTTATGAAATGTTGCTTTTCAAAACTATATCTCGAGAACTATTGGACGTAAATAGCTCTATTAGGGATAATATTTCAGCAAATTTACTCTTCTTTAAATAATATTCTTTTAGATTTTCGTTACTTTTAGACTATTTTATATTACTATTTTAATATACTTTTAGAGTGTTGTTGGTAGTTTTTAAGATATAGAGCTCCGAATGAAAAATTAATGTTTTTTTTAAGGTTCTTTTTTAGTTACTCTTGTACTATGGATTATCTCATAATACCATGAATTTTTTTTTAAAGTATGATCGAAGGCATATTTATTTTTAAATTTTTTTCGATTCCTCCCGAATCCAATCCTTACACTCCAAAATCCTTCGTAAAATCCTTAATGCTCCTTACTTTGTCACAAATCAAATCATACATCTGGACCTCAATGTCCTATATGTTGCAGATTTGGCCAGAACCAGATACCAATCCTTCCATAATAAACTTCCCAATAATCCAAACCAACTCGTTTCTAGCCTGGCCTCTTCTTCATTACCTAATAATCATCCTATGTGTCTGAAAAGAAGATGGCCTCGAGATCTTCTCCTCTAAAAATGTTTTTGGAGTTCTATCAATGGGTAGATTTGTATTATGTCATTATACCGCTTACAGAAAATTTACTTGATGTATATATATTTA
>NW_027112980.1:0-2384 GCF_000696795.3 Halyomorpha halys | reverse complement strand
TTTTTTTTTTTTCATTATTTCTATTTCTTTTTTTGAATATCTACTTGTAATTCTTTACTTTGGCCATCTTAGTTGTATTCTGATTTCATTATTCATGTATTCATGCTATAATTTGTTGATCATTTTATATGAGTGAAAATTGTTGATTAAGATTGAGTATATACTGTTTTTAAATTTTTGATTTGATTATTTTCTGTTACTATTATTGCTTTTCAAATAAAATTCATTGTCGGATACATACATGGTTCCTATTTATTCTTCGCCTACTCAGTGAGAGATCGCCATTAAGGAAGGAGGAACCCCTTGTGGCTATGGGAACATAATGTCAGAAGGAAGGTGAATCAAGCCCGTAAGGCTGCCTGAATGTTACTGCATCTCTGTAATAAAGATATTCGAACCGAAAACAAGCATCAAATCTTCATATCGATAGTGGAGTCTATCCAACATCCCCTTCAGAAACATGGACAATGAACTCCAAATGGACTCAAAAGTGGTGGTGTTTGAGATGGATTACTGGAGGAGGTCTTTGTGTCACCTGGCTGGATAAAATTAGGAATAAGGTAATTCACCAAACAATGGATCTGTATATATCAGTAAACAAAAGGATCATTCAGGCACACTGCCTAAGATGGTGCGGACATGGAAAAAGAATGAAGGACAAATATTTACCTAACTGAGTCCTGGAGTTGTTTGGAAAAGAGAGGATGCGATAGACTAGAAGAAGGCAAATGGAGAAAATCCTAGAGGAAATGGCCGGTTGAGATTTCCAAGAGGTAGATTGGATCAAAGTGCTTAGAGCTCTGGGATGACTAGTTGAGCCAACCCTTGTTGTATCGCCCATAAAATAACTAAATTATGTTTCTTGCTGTATTTAATTGTTGGTTTAAATAATAATTCAATAGCAGATTATATAATCCAAGAATATCTTATGTTTATCGGTTCTTGTTTTGATCAGTAGACCATCTATACATTTTAGAATCATCATTAGTTTAATAAGTGGAAACTTAATAAATTATAATAACAATTTTTCTCAAATGTGCTGTTTTTTAATTTAGTACTTACTTCTATTGATTTGATTATAATGCAGTTATCTTTGTATTCTTAAGAGTTTAAAGATGCTTTTGAAAATATTGATCATATATCATTAGGTCAATTAATATTATTAACCCTGCAAAAAATGTACCCTGTGAGGTCTCCCTAGTTACCGCCTAAGTAACTAATGCCTTCTAAATTATCTGGTTAGGTCATCCTTTTTTTGGTCCAAATATTTTACATTAAACTTTATTTTTAAAAACTTTAGGAAACTGTTTTTCCTTAGTTCAATTGGCCATGTTCCATAAATAACAGTACGATCTCACTACGTTCATCATAATTAATACTATTATAATTTAAAAATAATTATATTTTTCATTTAATTTGTGTTTTAACCAATATTTTGCCTTTTTTCTTAATATATGATCCTTTTTATTATAATTACAAACTTTACTTTATGATTGTTGGTTAAAAATTTGTTTATAGATAGTTACTTCATTTTTTATCTATATTGAAAATTTTAAGGTTAAATAAAATAATTGTAAATCAATTTTACCTTGAAATATAATTAATTTGGAGATTATTTGTTTTTTCACTCTCCATTATTGCTGTTGTTATTGGAGATGATATCTCCATACATCGTTTTATGGTTCTTTTTCTGGTCCATAAATGTTCAGCTCAAAATTATTATTTTAAGTAAGAAATACTTTTCCTATCCTCCTCACTTTTTAAAATCTTTATTACAATGAAAATTTTCAAGCTTCTTAACTCATCTTCAATCTATAGAAACTGATAATTTACCCTTAACATTTAAATTATGTAAATGAATAAATTATCACTAGCAAACAGCATGAATATAAACACAGCATACTTTAAGTATATTTTATAATGCATATGTATAATTTATAGTTTGAAAAAAACCACCAAATTCTGTTATAACTTAATTTTTATATGCTTATATTTGTTATTTCATTTCATATGATATTATCCAATTTTTAATCTTCATAACATCATATCATCTTAAATTTACTATCTGTAAAATTTAATCAGTTTTTAAAAACTATAAAAAATGCTTTTATTTTAATTTAAACTTAACTTCATTCATTACAATAAAATATACTTACCTTTAATATGACATATTCATTATGGGTAGCCATATATTGATATATAAATAAATATACCAAAAATAAAAAAGCATGTTGTTGTAAAGTTTAAGTTTTGACTAAAAAGAATTATTCACTAATGAACCCGTAGATAAAGGTATCAGAATTTCAGCGGAATATTAGGATAAAATTAATGAACATACTGAAATAGAAAATAAAAATATGTTTATAGAAGGAATAAAAGTTTGT
>NW_027112979.1:4203-5126 GCF_000696795.3 Halyomorpha halys | reverse complement strand
TTTCCTCATACTTTAATTGTCATATTATGAATTGAGAAGTACCAGTTGGGATCTTTGATATTTATACTGACTCTAAGTTATTAATTCTATTAATTTCCATTCAAAATACAACGGAAAAGAACTTGTTTTGGTACATCGGTCGGCTTGGCAGTTGTCGCGGTGGAGCATCCATATTCGCTTTGCTCCACAGCCTCCCGGCGACCGTTGCTGAATTCCGGCGAGGTGTGACTCCTCCTCTGGTCTCCCACTCGTCAGCCGCTCTCTCTTCCAGACTCTCTTCAAGTTTCCTTCTCTCCCAGACTGTGTCCAACCTGTCAGACCCCCTTCAACTCTGTTCCTCCTGCCCTTTTTGCTGCTTATTTTCTCCCCTCTCCTTCTGACTCCTCCTTCCTTTGATTTCTGTTCTTCTGATTGGATTTTTATGTTCAAAGGGGGTGAGAAGGCCCTATGACCTTCAGCAAAAGTCGGTCTTTTTCCTACCTTTCACGTTTAAATTAAGGCAGCTTTCTTTCTTTTTTTTTTGACAGGACTCGCTGTATTTTCCCCGAGGTGTTTAAAGTGCCCACGTGTAAGATAAGGGCTGTTTATTTGTTTATCTTAGCCTACACCGACAACCGTTCCCGGGGGTGCATACCCTCTGTTATCTATGTATCTCCGTACATTAATTTAGATGTTTTGCCGATCGAGTCCCAGCCTAGGCCCAGCGGTTCCTTTGGCATGCCGACAAAAGAACATACTCTAAGTTCAAAAATTCCAGCTGGTGCCTCCCATTACATATCACTACATCCCGTTCCAGCCCAGTCTCAGCAGGCAAAATAGCCAATTTAGTTGCAAAAAACTCCTCCGGAAATTGTCTGAAGCATATTAAAATTGAGTTCCTACGTTGTTTTGGACGTATAACCTGAATTTGGAGCTGAATTCAG
>NW_027112979.1:0-1288 GCF_000696795.3 Halyomorpha halys | reverse complement strand
ATATTTCTATTTTTCTTGGACTTAAATGGTGTGTTTATTGCTCTTTTTAGAAAAAAAAAACATTACTCAGAAAGAATCCTATGGTCATGGAAATTGAAAGTATGTTTTAGACAAAGTCTGAAAAATGGAACCTTGTCGTTTTTCCACTGGACCGTTCATAGAAATTTGTAAACAAAAAAAAATATATACTACAAAAAATATGAGATGATGGTGGGGGGGGGGGAGGGAGTGCGGTCAAAATATAGCACGAATAAGTTGAAATAACTTATTTCATAGTGCCAACGTTTCGGGCACAATTTCCGAGCCTTCCTCAGGGTTGCTAGTAGCGAATCAGACAGCAAGTATAGGAGCACTCGGCTGTCTGATTCGCTACTAGCAGCCGTAATGAAGGCTGGAAATTCTGGCCGAAACGTTGGCAATATTAAATAAGTTATTTTAACTCATTTGTGTTATACTCGCATTTTTAGCGCACCCCCCCCCCCCAACCATCTTCTCCTATCTACTGTCAACTATCTCTCATTCTATATCATTATGTACTGCAAAAACTTTAAATTTTGTTTTAAATTTTTGAGATGGGGAGATGAATATTGAGGATGTATATTAGGGAAAAATATAAACAAGATATTCAACGGAGAATTAAAAGAAAAATACTGATTTGATTTTGCATAATTTAGCAGTTTGATTTGACAGAAGGCCCAATTGTTGATCTTTCGTAGCCAATATGTAGAACAATAAGTACAGATTTGGGAGGCAATGATTATGAAAAATAATTGGATTTGTCCTATTTTCTAATTACCCACTAACCTACAGTTTAGAGGATATAGTGGATATACAAATTTAATACGAAAAAAAAATTGTCAAGCAGTTTTTCAGAATGACTTAGTAACTAAAATTGAACTAAAATGTTCACATATTTGTTCAAATTTAAAAAAAAAAAATACTTCAAAAGCATTATGAGAGATTTTTAAATGAATAGGTAATACTGAAAAAGATGATTCAGGAAATACCTCGTTAGAGAAACATTTGTGGTGTTTTCAACCTTCAGGGCAAACAAATATTAAAAAGTTTGGCATGAATTACATTATGAGCGGTAAGCTTGTGAAATATTTATGTCAGTCTTGAGAAAACACTAAAGAGATTCGCATACAATGTGAAAAATGTCCAGGTGTTTTTTTAGAGACAAATTTAAGATACATCTGTTATTACGTCACAAATAAACTCATTCACAAAGACCTTAACATCCCATTCGTTGCAGATTTGACCCAAAACAGATATGCGTCTTTTCATT
>NW_027112978.1:346019-346472 GCF_000696795.3 Halyomorpha halys | reverse complement strand
AAATTTTTAAAAAAAATTATAAGAAACCTTGTCAGTTGTTTAGGGTTTTAGCTGCATTCTCACATCCTAAAAAAGTCTGCTAAAGAAGTGAATCATATTTTAATATTTTTTAAAAGCCTTTAATTGGAATATTTCATAGATCCTGGAATTTATTTGTGTGTAGGTCATTAAACAATGTTTTATTTTACTGTACAAACTTATATTAAAATTAAACTTGAAGAATGGAAGATTTGAGGAAAAAACATAAACTTAATTGTTCTTGCACGCAAAGCAACAGTTTATATTTCAAGAAAAATATAAATTTTTGCATTGATGAAGGTTTTAAATACTCCATTCTCTATAACCTTGTTAATTTTTGTTTAAGTTTAAATTTTGGTAATTTTCTTTAATTTAAACGAATTTTCTGGGTAAAGATCGAACCTTAGGATTTGTATGAGTATGTATGTAACTATA
>NW_027112978.1:345318-345969 GCF_000696795.3 Halyomorpha halys | reverse complement strand
AAAACAGAAAATTTTAATTTATTTAAAAATTATTATTTCATTAAAAGGATCTTTTTAAAATTTGAAATAAAGATTCGAAGAATTTAGTAAGACAGGGAATAACAGGAGGAGAAAAAAAAATACGAAAAAAATCTAGGATTATGTTTTAACTCAACTTTGCATCCACCGCTCGGAAGGTAATGTTTTCTTATTTCTCTCACGCTTTTCGCACCTTTCACTGCCACTACTGTGCTACACTTAGCAAAAAAAATTGTTTAACGTCAGTAGATCAATGTTACATAACAACAATGAGCCTAGAAGTTCATCATTACGCGATTCTAACTTGTAAGATATGTATGGCTCATTCATAACCTTTTCAGTTTTATTTATTTATTTTATTTAGTAACTATAATGTATCAGATAATTTTCCGTCAGTATTAACATGATTATGTATACGAAAAAATAGGTGTTTAGTGCTTTTATAAATTGGAATTTAGCATAATTTAAATTGTTTAGGGTTTTAGCTGCATTCTCACATCCTAAAAAAGTCTGCTAAAGAAGTGAATCATATTTTAATCTGATTTTGTGCAAATGACCTTCTTGGACAAACGTTGGCCTAGTAACAGTACTTCCACACAAAGTACTGAACCCCTGACCCTTCAGAGATTGTAG
>NW_027112978.1:342401-343706 GCF_000696795.3 Halyomorpha halys | reverse complement strand
CCAAATACAAATCTTAAATTGGCTTCAAATTTGGGTTAAATTGGACGTGCTGTTTTTTAAATATGCGCATGCGTCAGCGAAATTATTGAACGGAATCTGAGAAATCGATATGGGATGCACAATACTGAATATTTACAGTTCGATCCATTATGCATGACCAGAAATTTGATTATTAAACGATCAACACAGAACCCAATTGGTTTCTTGATGTCTAAAACGTAAAATAATGGCGAAAATTATCTATTCTTTTATTGTTATTATGAATAACAAAAAAAAACTTCTCTACCTCTTGTAGTAAGGTAAAAAAGTTTTATTTATACTAATGAATTTTGTCTAGTATTGTACGACTTAAGGATTAATGAAAAAAAACTGGTTTTGTGGCCGTTCTGTGTCAGTCAGTAGGTCATTTATATACTGTTTGCGTACTTAGTTGATCCTTTATTTTTTTTTTAAATTATTGCGTTTCCTACTTTGCTCATGCCTGTGTAAATATATTAGGAAAAATACATTTCGGAAATTATTTTTCCCATTGGGACTAAATCTATTTGGAGATTAGTGTAAGCGAGATTTAGTATAAATTTTGACAAAATTTATACTAATTAATCCTCCTTCTATATTCGTTTACACATACCTGAACGTATTTTCATTGACACACTTTTATTTCAAAATGGACTTTTAAAAGTATAATTTAACTCAAAGCTGGGTATTTATTTGGATTTTGCTTTTGAACTAATTTTTTTTTCTCGATTATTTATTTATTTATAACTATTTATTTATAATCTGTTCATTTTTCGAATTTTCATCTACTATGACTATTTTATTTTATTTTAAGTTATTTATAATATTTTATTCATTCATAATTTCATTTTCTTATTATATTTTCTACATTTTTTGTACCGCTATTGTTAAATTTGGTAAGTCCATAAATTTATAATGATTTGTGTAATAAATTTAATATTTGTTGTGGATCTTTGAAGAAGAGAAATATGAGAGACATGAAAGTGTAATAGAGATACCAAAATAATGTATGGTCAGGAATAAAACAAGAAGAAAGAAAGATAAAGAAAAAACAAATAAACGAAGAAATAAAAAATACAAACAAATATGCGTTTAAAAAAAAAATAACTTAGTCATATAGTATATTGTGTTGTATTGAGCATTGTATATATTTGTCACGGTGAAACGTTGTTAATTACTTATGTGTACTTGTGATAGGTAACCCATGCAATTGGGCAGGATTGGTTGTTGATAAATAAAAACATAATTATGTTGTATACATTGTGTTTTATTTAATTTATAATGTGT
>NW_027112978.1:339461-341436 GCF_000696795.3 Halyomorpha halys | reverse complement strand
GGAATCATTAAATCATCTTGTGAAAAACGAACGAAGTCCGAGGACAAAGCTTTTCATGAAATAAAGAGAATTGGCCTACCGATTACGCTTCGGGATTTAGACCGATTATTTTTTTTAAGCCGAAATAGTACAAATATTCTTTTTATACCTGTTTACTTCCAGCAGTTTAAACACAAAAACGGCAATCTTTCCCCGCCCACTAAGACTCCCAGGGAACGGTGTTCCTATATCATTTGTGAAATATTAGCTTAAAACGGGATGATATTTTTATACAAGAAGAGCTGTAAAAATGACGAAAAAAAGCCCGAAACGTTGTTTTAATGTAAGAAAAATTAAAGAAGTGATTTTTCTTTTGAAAAATAAAAACTAAACCTTCGAATTCCTCTCGTATCCAATCTTAACAATCCAAAATCCTTAGTAAAATCCTCAATGCTCCTTATTTTGTTACTAACAAAACCATCCATAAAGGCCTAAATGTTCCTTATGTAACCGATCTAGCCCGAACCCGATATAATTCCTTCCATAATAAACTCCCTAACCACCGAAACCCATTAGTTTCTCACCTTGATTCCTCTTCCGTTCCTGGCAATCCTTCGAGGCGCCTGAAAAGAAGATGGCCACGTGAACTTATATTGTAAACTGTTTTTAGAGTTTTACTACTGGGTAGTTTCTCTACATCCTGTATCATATCATTATGTCATTATGATAAAATTTACTCGTTTTATTTTTTATACAGTTGTAAATATCAATAAATAAATAAAAAAAGAGAAAACTAAAAACAATAGATAACTAACGGACTCTTTTGAACCATTAAATTTTAAGCTTAGACCTTATAATTTATAACAGTATAACTTATTTATTTTTTATTAAAATGGTATCCTTGCTGAATCTGAACACTCATGATTATATCAACGGTCCAACGTTTCGGCCATTTCGACCATCCTCAAGGACAACCTAACAAATTACAGCTTATTATACATTAATTTGTAATAATTTTAACAACGACATTATTAATAATTTAACATGCCTTAAATATAAAATTATTTATATAATTATTAAAATTTTGTAATTTTAGATGAACTTACACTATCAACTATGAAGTAAACAAACTATTTTTAACTTTCCATATATTCTGGTCAAGCTTGTTATTAATTTATTTCAACTAGCATTTTGGTCTACATTTTATATTAACTTAAAATTTTATATTTGATTGACTCAAGTATTTTTCTTTTGAACAGATTGTTTTCTTTATTATAATTCATAAGTAAAATTCTGGTGTTATCAAAATCAAATTCGTGTTGGGTTTTAGCTGCATGCTGCACTAGTGCTGTTTTATTGGGACCTTTCTCCTTAAATTACCCCCGAAAAGTTCGTAGTTTCACCTATTACTACACAATTATTACCTTTGTTTATACACACAGCTGGACAATTTAAACACGGAATTTTATATATCAATCCCAATTGACTTTTTATATAAATATTGTCCTTCAAATTGCTATAATAGTTTTTAATTTTATTGTTTGGTCTGTAATATGAGTATTCATCAACATCATAATATTTAAATGATTTTTGGATATCTTCTAATAAACAAATAAAAAATAAAGTTGAATCCATAACATTTCTTATTAATTGCTTTATTATTTTATTTTCTATCTTATCTTTGGAATCTTTGAGGTTTATACCCCAATATATTTTTTATTTTTATTTAATGTAATTTACAACTGTACAATTACTACTATTAATACAATAAGTAAATCTGTGGACTGTTTCGTTTACACTTGAAAATCTTGGGAAGGAACCACCTGTTGGTGGTACTTCAAGCATTAATTTGAATTAGAAGGTCCCGTTGCCATCTTCTTTTTAGACGCCTCTGAGGATTATCAGGAATTTTTTAGGATGAGAGATTAAGAACTAACAGGTTAGTATGGATAAGGAGTTTAGAATGAAAAGACGCATATCTGTTTTGGGCCAAATC
>NW_027112978.1:336431-338291 GCF_000696795.3 Halyomorpha halys | reverse complement strand
ACAGCTCTAAATGTAAACACTATATATACTAAACAAAATAATGAAGAAAATGAAAATAATCATGATGATAAAAAATTATTACGTCCTATAAATTAGTAAAGAACATAATTAAAATAATAATAATAATGATGAAAGCCTAACGAACCCGAAAGTTCGATGCCGATACCACCAATCGCTCTCCATATACATCCTTCGATTTATGCCCCTCAAAACAAAACTACTAAATCAGTTTTAATGGAATCCTCCCATCTATGTTTCGATCAACCCCTCGGACGTTTACCCGTCGAGTGTTTATTAACATTTTAGGGATCCACTCGTTACTAAGCCCTACAACCTTACACACTCATCTTATACGCCGCAAATATTATTAGAATACAGGATTAAATAATTGCAAAGTAATAGAAAAATGTAATAACAAAAAAAGTCATCATACTTAATTAAAACAGGAAAAAAGTTCCTATATAATAACATAATGCATATTAATCCAAAAAATAACCAATAAAAAGACATATGTAACAACTATTTGACATTGTAAAATTTAAATTTATTTTCCGATGTGCCTGAAAAGAAGGTGACCTCAAGAACTTCTAATGTAAAAATAGTATTAGAGTTCTACCAATAATTAGTTTCTCTACATGCAACACCATACATGTACTCCATTATGATCTTAGATCAAATTTACTAAATGTATTTTTATGTATATACAGTCGTAAATATCATTAAATATGTAATTTCCATTTGTCAAAAAAGCTTTTAGTTTTCAGAAGTGGATGTATTAAATTTTGGTAGAAAACTCCTCATATGTAAAAAGTATGTAAATGAAAAACATAACACCGGCATAAATTAAATAGCTAACTTAATTTAAAACATTAAAAGAATAAATTTGTATAGTATATAATCAAATTTATAAATAATTACTAAATTCAAAACATAAAAATTTAAGCTATATTTATAGTGCATAAGGAAAGGTCCTAGTATACATTATTCCTTAAGAAATATTTCTTCTGTAATCATGTGATTTTGTGAAAGATATTTTTTAAAGGAATAGAAGGATTTTGATACAACTTTGAAATTGAAAAAAAATACATTAAAGTTTTATTTGGTTTATATGTTGTCACCGACAAGATTATTTTACAGAATCAATAGGTGCCCATGATAAATCAAGATTTAACTCCATTTATTATGACAACCAGCAAGTTGGTCCAAACTGGCTGGCAGAACCTTTTAATAGAGATTTTTTATTGTAATCTATACATAAATATTATTTCATATTTTTTAAAGAATGGCGATAATTTTCAATGATTTTTAACCAGCTTTCTGCTAAAATTTTAATTTTGTTTTGACAAACATTACTTGGTTTTCGAGTCTAAATTTTAGTCAACTTAAGAATATGTTTACATAAGAAAAAAAAGGAAATACTATAATTTTCAATTAAAAGCCAAATTATTAACAATTTAAAAAATCGTCTATTTTCGTGATATTAATGATTTATATTCAACCGAATAAAGCAGTTAAATTAAAATTTAGACATAATTTTTTTTTAATTGAGAAAATTAAACTTTTAAAAAATTAAAGTTTTATTTGGTTTATATGTTTTCATCGACTAGATTATTTTACAGTATCAATAGGTGCCCATGATAAATCAAGATTTAACTCAATTTATTAATACAACCAATAAGTCGGTCCAAACTGGCTGGTAGAACATTTTAGTAGAGTTTTTTTTTTTTAATCTACACATAATATTATTTCATATTTTTTAAATAAGGGCGATAATTTTCAATGAGTTTGAACCAGCTTTCTGCTAAAATTTTAATTTTGTTGTGACAAACATTACTTGGTTTTCGAGTCTTAATATTCCTC
>NW_027112978.1:328101-335482 GCF_000696795.3 Halyomorpha halys | reverse complement strand
TTCTATTAAAGCTCATGAAATATTCCCTATACCGTCAATACTGCAAAGATAAACTTATATTAAAAGTATTTACAGACTTATTAAATAAATTTCAGATACCAATTATAATTAATTAGATCATTTTAACCTCAAACTTTTAACTGATTTATTTTGCATTACATAAGTTTCGGTCATCCTGTTGATTTACAGAATTAATTCACCATATAAATTTAAATTTATCAGTGGTTTCATTTTGTTATTCATTGAATGTGCTATTCAAAGAATAACGAGGAATGATTTATCTTTTGACATTCAGTGGGACGCAGATCGTCAGTCTTACGATAAAATCAAATTGGAAATTGAATTACTGGCTGTAGGTGATGAGGGTTAGGCATCCGAAATATTGGAAACCCAAAAGGTACAGCCAATTAACCTCCGGGTATTTTCCTGGCAAATCCTAAACACATTAAGTATTAATTAAAATCGAATTGAAAATTAATTAACGTTTCATTACGGTCTAATTAAATTTGTCACGTCTACAAACGTAATTAATATCCCTTATATTACCTCATTTAAATTAACGATCATTCGTAATATATTATGTTACAATGTCTCGACGATGTATAATATAAACTAAACTTATTTAAATTAAAACAAAATCGTTCGATATAATTGTGCATCAGAATAAAAATAAACGAATGGATAAAGGAAAATTATTTCTCAATAATAATTCTAATAATGTAAATAAAGTTTAGCACTTTTACTGTATATGACAAATTTATTATTAGTATGTATATAAAACAAAACAGATAAAGTAAATAAAACAATTATATCATTTCTTTTGTTATTTAATGATTTAATTAGGGAGTGCTATAACCCTATTCCCCTTCAAAGAAAAAATGAAGGCAAAAAGGCCTTGCCAACGAAAGGAAGGTTCATGTTGAGGTTAATAGTAATGTACTTTATTTCAATATAAATTTAAACAGGAGACAGCAAGTGATAGGCTCATTCTCTTCTTCTACTTCTCTGTAACGCCCCCTGGAAAGCACACACGGCTCAACTTTTTAGCTTCACTTTTTCTAATAGCTTGCTTCCTCCATTATGCTATAAGCGTTTAATTTATTTACTTCAACTAGGGTTGAAAATATGGTTTATCTAACCTAGAGGTTACAAACGCATTTTAGCCAGAGTAAGAAGGTCGAAAGCCCCTCTAGCGGACACTAGCGAGGAATGCTATTGTATCTGTTACAGAAATATGTCACTAAAAAAAAGCTGGAAGGGATAAGCAGATCATTTAGATAAAATCACATCATGATTATGTATGCAGATTACAGAGGAAAAACGAGGTAGGGTGAACTGGGAAAAATGTGTAAGTGATTAACATAGTGGTACCAGTTGTACCTGAAGCCATGAAATATTTTCAACAGTGCTCTTTGTATCTGTTATATATAAATAACTGTTATCGGCGAGAGCTTCACGCGCCGTGCAGTAACCTAACTTGTTTCTAAAGCGGGGGAAGAGAGAGGGGGTTACACGTTGACAGGTGAAAGAAATAATAATAATAAATTACTATAATATGATATATTATTAATTTATAATTGAAATATGTAAATGAACAAGCGGAAAAATTAAACAGAATAATGGAGAGAGTTCAGTGAAAACCTTTATAAGACTAATCAAAGTGTTGTTTTAAACACAGAAACATTTTCGACAGCCAATCTATGTAAACATTAGCACCATCGCATTCAAAATAAATTAAAAAAGCGTCTAAATTAACAAAATACTTTTGCAAGTGACCAATACAGATATCTATAAGTATATTACTTCTATTGATCAAAATTAAATTTAATTAAAATTGGAAGATATATTGTTTCAATATGTACATATATAAACATTATGTATTACTTATCAGTGAAGTATTGTAGTGGTGGCGGAGGAAGCGGCGAAATTTCTCAATAAATAGTAATAATATCATATACAACTTTGAATTATTTTATTTCATGACTTTTTTTTAATCTGGACAATACACGTAACTTAATAGATAAACCTGCTCCCCTTAAATTTCAATTATTAAGAAACCTCACTTAGTTGAAGCCACATTGTCTATTAGAAAAATACCAGGGGCCGTCTTACTGACCTAAGTTTTGCCTAACGGAATGCTTTATCTCTGCACCGACTAGGAGGCCTTCGGGAACTTCTTAATCATACTAATAAATATAAAATAGACATCGCAGCTATTCTGGAAGTCCGTTGGCTTGAAGTGAAACGCTGGAAAAGAGAAATCACACGCTTTACTACAGCTGCCATGAAACCGTACACACGTTTGGAACTGGAATTGTAGTGAAAGGGAAGACACGTCAGCTTGTTTTTAAGTTTACACCCATACCTGCTCGGATATGCTCCAGTTACTAGGGTACGCCGAAGATTTCGACATTATTGCCTGATCGGACCGAAGCCTGAGAGAGTCATTCCTTGTTCTGGTATGTACTGGAAGAAAAACGAGGCCTGCAGTTAATGAGAACAGGACGAGGGTCTTGAGAGCTGGAGGATGTGGACCAAGAACTGCAAAATTGGATGCAGATTCATTCAAGTTCGAAAGGATGAGTTGATTCATATACCTGGGAACTGAAGTGAACAGCCAAAACAATATCACTCAAGGGATTAGCAAAGGATCGTTGCAGTCAGCCGATGTTGCTTTGGCCTGGCAAGACATTTAAGAAGCGTGTTGCACTTTAAGGGGACCAAGGTATGTATCTATAAATCACTTGAACATCCCGTTGTCACATACGGAAAGCGTGGGCCTTCAGTAAAGCTGATGAAGCAAGACTCTTGGTCTTCGAGATGTCCATTCGAGAAAAATATTTGGACCTTAGGGTTGAGAGGGCAATGAATGGAGAAGAAGGAAGAACGCGGAGCTATCGGCTTTGTACGGAGATAATGATGTTGTCAAGTTTATCGGTCGGGTAGACTCTAATGGGTGGGTCATGTGGCGAAGGTGCGCGGCGATGACATCCCAAATAAGGTCCAATGCGAGCAACTACATGGAGAAAGAGAAGATTAAGGAGCCCGAATATGAGATGGTTAACGGATGCCCGAGTCCTTATGAGATCCCGAAACTGAACAGTTGCAGCAGAAGTGAGGACGGTCTATATGGCCCAATCCACCATATCCAAGGATGATGGACAATCCACGATAAATATGACTTTTCTTGCAAAAACATTCTTTAAAGTTGAATGGAATATGGTCCGGGTGCGGTAAAAAAAAAAACAACTCAAATAGTAGATAATTATACTATTTTATTGAGCCAACGTTTCGCCCCACGTTGCAGGGCTGTTTTGACGGCAGTCTAAAACAAACTGTCAAGTTCTTTAAAGTTGTTTGTTTTAATCTTTCAACTTGAAATACCTAAACAGGGGAATGACAACATTTTCTTCAATCCCGGACGACAGACAACCATGCTATGCCACGGTTACAGATCTTACAGTTCTGACTCTAAAAACTGTACTAGTATGTATGTTTCCAGTTGTAATTAAGTATTATTTTTTTCAATAGTTGTAATATATTTATAGATATTTTTATTGGTTATTCATAAAAATATTACATATATTTAAGTGTCGGTTAACTTACTTTGACTCTTATGGGAAATATTTTTTAATGATATTGTTGTATTAACATAAAACATTCTAATTAAAATGTTGATTCAATAATGTATTGATCAATATATTGTAAACTAATTGTAACACTATAATGCCAGAACCGTAATGTTATAAGACTGGACTGAAAGGATATGGTTATTGGGTAAGCGGGAAGACAATAGTGTACAAACAGAGGCTAGACACAAAATCGAACATTTTCTCTCTGTTATCAGACCACCCCTCAGTATAGCTGCCACATAAATTTCTTCAGTGCCACTGACCAATAACATAGAGACCTAGCATCCAGCTTCAGCACTCTCAGAAGAAAATATAATTGTCGTAAAATATTTTTTCGAAATCCAGGGGAGCTTATGTTTCAGTCAGTCTATTCCTCGAGACAGGTGAACACAACAGGAAGAAAACAATTCACCTATTACAGATAAGGATTTCGTTTTGAAATTTTTTTTTTCACTTTACAGAAGCTGGATAAGTCCCAATTTAATCTGCCGAACCAGGGATCGTTTATAGAGGCGTAGCACAGTGGTGGAAAGTGTGAAAAAATCCTCCAAAATCTAATCGCCTCAAAAGTGTGGTTTCTTACACTCTTTTTTAAATATCTTTTTTGAAATTTACATCTGTATATTATATAATACATTCAGTAAATTTGATCTTGGTTAAAATGGAGTGTTACAGGTGTGTAGAGAAACTATCCATTGGTAGCACTCTAATGACGTTTTACATTAACAGGTCTCGTGGCCATCTTCTTTTCAGACTTCTCGGCGGATTATCAGGAATGGAAGAGGATGCAAATATAGAAACTAGGGGGTTTGTCTTACACTCAAATACCTATAAACGAATTCAATATTATTGGTTTTCCCATCAAACAATATTTGTGAGCCGTAGACCTAATCTTACATACGTTATTTCGGCATTGGCCAAAAGTGTGTTTTTACTAGTTGTTTTTTTGTTTAACTTACCAACGAAAAATATTGTCTAGTCAATACCAATGGAAGTTAGTGTACTAATTGTGGTTTTTAAAAGTATGTTTGTTTCTAGAATTTTTTTTCTAAATATCTACGACGACTACCAATTAAATAATGGAAAAATACGTTTTTCAGATATTTGATTGACCAGAAAAAATGAGCTTTATTGTCCTTTGTGATTAGACTGTTTTTTCATAAAAGTGTACATATTGGAGAAACGTTTGTGCAAGTTTTATTGACGTATTAAGTCAAGGGCCTTCTTGGAAGGTGTAACTAAAATAAGGTGAGAACAACAATTAAATCAAATTAACTACTATGAAATAGAGTAGTACTGGATTATTGGAAAAAATGATTTTAACCTTGGAAAAATAAAGATTTATGTTCTTACACCTGAAAATATCATATAAATAAAAAAAATGCGTTCCTTTGAATTAAGCACCCTCAATAACATAGGAATCCATGAGAACTAAAGAAATTCTAAACAATTTTGAGGTTTTTGCACTAAAACGGCAGTTTCTCACCATGTCGTTCGGTTCAACTTTTAGTTCGTGTAGGTCTCACAGAAAGAAAAATTTACCTCCCCCCCCCCCTATAGAATACCCCTTTTTGATTTTATTGTTAGGTCTATAACTTAATGTGTGCTCATTAACATCATAATCCTTAAAATATTTCTTTATATCTTCAGACAGTCCCTTCATAAGATTGAATCCATAATTTTTTTTTGCCATTTTGTTTTCTGTTTTATCTTTTAAACTTTTATGGTTGCTTTCTCAAATCTTTTAAATTAGTTTTTTTTTGGTAAACATTTTCTAGTAATATTAATTATCTTTTTTTTACTATATGCAACCTACTATCCAGTTATTCTTATAGCTTTTTATATAGAATTATAAAATTTAATTTAATGTGAACATTTGACTAATTAGGTAATTTCTACATAATTTAAGAATTGCTTAATAACAAAATTATAAATTATATTCCCTAATGTTTTAATGTCTCATAGGGTAATTTGATGTGGTTTTTCAATTTTTATTAAGGTATGATAATTTATTGGTAATATCGTTATTTGTTTAAAATTGTTATATATCATATGAATTGGACGAAACGTCAGACATATAAGGAAATAAAAAATGTTTTGAGACTAAAATAGGATAACATTTATTTATTTAAAGAATAATAACTAGTCTCAAGAAAGTGTAAAGATTATAAATAAAGTAAAATAGTCTTGTGAATTCATCAGATTTCTTGATCGTTAACGTACTAAGGAAAGGGAAAACAACAAGCCCTATCTTTACCATGACATGTATTCCGTAATAACTTTTTTTCTAGGTACCATTAACCAGTACCATTTCTATTAAAGTAGTAAGCTGTGGTTATTATAACTATATTGTAATATTCTTATAGCAATATAAATATAGGACGGATAATGGGGTGTAAAAATGGGATGAAAATTCTGAATTCTAGATGATATTAAAAACTCGGCAATTTATTATTAAAAAAAAAAAAAGCACCAAAGAGGTGCTCTTATAAGAAACGGTCTCAAGAGGGGAAAAATGAAGTCATGATGAGAGTTTACTCACTCACTTTAATTCGCTTTGAAGAAGTAGTAAGTTTTGTAAGGTTAAAATAAAAATACACTTTTTTATGAGATGAGACAGATATAACAAAAAACTACATAATATAATATATAAAAAGTACATACCAGAAATACTTCAAAAATATATTTAGGAAATATTATATACATATAAATGATTGATCTGTTTTTCTATAAAACATGAAGGTCTGAATGCGGTCAGAAGAAAAAACATTATTCATTTGCCAAGTCGACTGGTTTGCAAGTGTATAAAAGACACACGGGAGCCTCGATGAAGCCCTGCAAACTGGGACTAAACGTCGTCAAATAAATAATTATATACTATTTTTTATTGACCTTTTTTTAAATTTATTATTTATTCTGAACCTTCAACCGTCTGCTTATTTAGGAAATAAAGATGGCGTCACGGCCTTTTTACTTATCTCTTTTTCATGTAACGTCATTCGGTTGCATCTTGCGCAGATATAACTAAAGATAACTGATTCGACGCTATGGTCAAAACCCATAATATAAAAATAAATTTAGACACAAAGATTCGATTCACCACTTGTAATCTACAGGCACCAATGTTTCATGAAAAGCCTGATTAATTGTATCAAGTAATTTTCTCTATATCAGTAATAAGACAATATATCTGTGTATCATATGTTCCTCATAGTGATGGATTTTGTAGATGTATGTTCCTCATAGCTTAAGGATCTTGCATGCTCGACAGAATTATGTTCCTCATAAACGGATAAGCTTCCTGTCAGGTATGTATTCTCCTATAGAGTATCGTGTTCCACACAACATATTTTGTACACCTCAAAGGCATTTTTACTTCCATTGAAATATACATTCATCTTGTGAACCTCCATATACTCATTATTTTATCTTGTTGAGAATACAGAAATTAGTTGGACGCCTGGAGTACATATCCTCCTCATAATGCAAATTTTTATATATTTCTGGCTAAAATGTGTTCCTCGTAAAATGCTGAAAAATTATTTACGTATAATAACAATGTAAATTCTAGACAGTTTTAAAAATGGGTTCTCGCTCATAATTAATTTAGACACTCATCAATCAGAATTTTTTTTTTCTTTCAGATCGTGTATAAATATCTTCTGTTACTAAATAACATATATTGTAAGTTGTCTTGTCTCTGGTCTTTTAGATATGACACTAAAGAAATCATACAGAAATTAACAAAT
>NW_027112978.1:318997-324041 GCF_000696795.3 Halyomorpha halys | reverse complement strand
CTCTGGTCTTTTAGATATGACACTAAAGAAATCATACAGAAATTAACAAATATTTTAATGTTTTTCCAATATATAGCACAAATTATTATAGAGACTTTCTCGCGTTTTTCTATAATTCGTCTAATATTGCGAAGTGAAACATTGAAGAGGTACAAAGTAAACACAAGCTATCAAATGGGCTGTGACGCTTTGATGTAGCTGTGTCCTGATTAAAGGCAAGTTCTAAGTGACTACAGCCAAATGGCACGGCCGCTCAAAATCACAGTTCCCTCAACAGAAACCTCTAATCATTCGATAATGAGCTCAATCATGATTCAATGACTGTTTATGAATTGATCTGATTGAGTAAACAGATTCCTATGGCAACATTGACTTGAAATAATTTTGATCGGAGGAAGAAAGAGGAGTTGGTATAAACATTTCAAGATGGGCTTTAATCATTTCATAAATCAACATTCGTATCATTATTTGTTATATATTCTTTATATTTCTTATCACAAAAATTGTTTTAAATATACGTAATTATGTACACATATTCAGAAAAAAACTTTCAAAACGTAAAAAAGGTAAAAAAAAATTGTGGAAAAGCTGTACTAATTTAGGATGCTACAGTTTTTAATGTTATATTTAAAAAAATTCCGATAAAACTATTCATTAATAATTAGCTGAATGTCCATCGGAATAAATATAATAATTACTTTACAGGAATCGGAATAACAACTGCGTGTAAAGAACAAAATAACTTTTTCATAATTTTTAGCCTACTCTATCTAATTAAAGTAGTAAATCTTTCATTTCTTATCTCTTGTTCGTCATACTGTTCATTGAACTATAAGCTAGTTTTTGTTCAGAATAGTTACACTTGTTTGTTTACGAAATGGTTATCTTGAGCTCATAATTTTTATAAACTATGTAATCGTTGGTAAAAAAATCTTTTAAATTAAGTAATTGAACATAAAAAAAATATATAAACGGAAATTAAAACGCAACACAAAAATAATTTGATTTTTCCCGGATTATGGAGGCACTAACATTATCCCTTATTATTAAATATAGAAAAATGTATTGGCCTGACCTTTGGCCGGCTTCTCACTTTATAGTAAAGATTTAAAAAATAAACGATGAAATTGGACAAAGGCTATATTAAACAAGAACGGTAGACCCACAGTGAGGGGCCTTAGCTAATGCATAAATTTCCATTAAATCAAGGGGGAGTAACAAGTTCCAGGGGAAAACACAACAGTTTCATACCGAGTTTATTAATGTTTCCTTTATTGATATATTCAATAATTTCACTTTTAATTTTCCTTTGGGGCAAATTAAAATGTTTTTAAAAAATTATTGAACAATTTAAAGAGCCCTTTAATATATTTTTATCTATAAAATTTATTAGGACAAATAAAGTATACGAAATTAAATAAAATTTATACAGTAAATTTTCTTAAATGATTACTACCTCTCATCAAATGCACAGTATAACAACAATAACAATATTCTTAACGAAACCGAAAGTTGAGACTTCCCACGGTGCCTCTAGCCTTCTAAATTTGCAAATGGACTCTTCCTTCTTAGACTAAATATTCCACGTAATACCTTATTCTCAAACATTTTATGAGTTTGTTCTTTGTTTAAAGTAAGTGGTTACGTTTCGAAGAGTAGTAGGAAGGATAGTAAATTATATCTTAAAAAATTCTCCTAAACGTAAAGTTTTGAACAGTTCTTTGTATTCTCATGACCTTCCCGTTCAACTACATGAAATACAATAGAAATTATTGAATGACTTATCTTAATATCTTAACATCTTATAATGTCTTATTTTATAACTAGTTATACAACAAAATTAAACTTAGATAAATATGAGTGATGGATAATTTTTTTCTTACCAGAGAAATTGGTATTTACAAGTTTAATTTTTATTTGCAACAAACTAGAAAATTAAAAAAATTTAGTTTATTCCTCACTTGGAACAATTTTGTGGTTCACAAAGTTTAAACTCAAAATATAGTCTTTGGGTTCTTCTCTCTCTTTTTTTTTTACTGTCAGGGATTTATAGACATTTTTCATCAGTATAACTTGAACTGTTTTTTTTTCTTGGCAAAGATTAACAGCCAGATAGCAATTTACATTTTTTATTTTAATGTTTTGAGAACTTTGGGAAACAGCTAAACCGTCGAACAGCAAACGGATCCAATCCTTTCAATCCAAAATCCTCAGAACCATAGTTAATGCACCCTATTACATTTCCAACAGAACACTACACCATGACCTACATATCCCTTTTGTCCTTGACCTCATACCAACCAAATTCTCAAAATTTCATATAAACCTTTCCGACCATCAAAATCCTTTGCTTCAAACCTTATCTAGTTCCACCGATCCCTACAGCCCACGTAGAAGGTTGGAACGGCAGTGGCTAAGAGACTTATTGTAAATAAAAATGGACTATTGGAGTTCTGGCAATGGTCAGATTCTCCACTCAAGTTGAGTGTTTGCGGCTTTAGCGCACTTGCTTAGCCCCCACTGGCTCACTACCAGTGATCCGGCGAGAGGGATGCGCTGGGATATTT
The DNA here is from genome assembly GCF_000696795.3 of Halyomorpha halys. Taxonomy (NCBI): domain Eukaryota; kingdom Metazoa; phylum Arthropoda; class Insecta; order Hemiptera; family Pentatomidae; genus Halyomorpha; species Halyomorpha halys. Next base: position 321,474 of record NW_027112978.1, on the reverse strand, counting down.
TGAGCTCTGCTTTACCCTTCACACGTGGGGGATAGAGTGGGCTCAGTGATTCTCAGGTCGGTTGTATAAATATTGTATATAAGAGTGTAAATGTGACAAGAGATTATATTATTTTATCATTATGTTTTTTTTTTCATATACATAGTTTGATTATGTTCATTTTATTTATTCTTCAGTTTGTATATATTTTAAGGGATTTTTTTTTTTGTTATTCTAATTTTACTTTGTCTGAGTGTGAATGTGATCGTTCATCATTATTACCAATTGCCCACAACTGTATGGCAGATTGTAATATCTTTCAATAAATAAAAAGTATTTAAAAAAAAAAAGGTTTTGAGGCCACACTTGAACATACGGGTGATTTTATGAAATTTTAGGTGACTTCATTTTATTTTATAACCTAAATTTGCCCATATTTGTCTTGATTTCAGAATCGTCATAAATATTTATCATTTAATTTTATAATGAAAGGTTTCAAATGGCATTTAAAGAAGTTTAGAAGTTATAAGGGTTTTGAGACTGTAAATAAATAATTCATAGATATAAACTGGTTTACAATTAAGATGTCATAATAATGAACCCCTCATTTAGGTTTTACTGGAATAAGACACAGAGGTTTGTGGAGAAAATTATCCCTTTTTTAATGACATATGCAAAAAATGTCCAGGATGGATAAAATAAGGAAATCTTTTTTTTTTCTAAAACAAGGAATGCGTATAGGTATTATTTTTTTTTTATTTGATTCGCATAACGTAATGTTCATCCATGGAAGTTGATCACCAGAAATCGTAACTATATTCTAGTAAGGATTCATAAAGGCATTTAAACCATAATAAAAATGGAAGATGGCCTTTTTATGATACAAAACATTTCATAGGTCTTCGGACAAACATAACTTAAGACATTTTATAAACTGATAATCGATCGTCTTTTCAAGTTATTTTTAGAAGGAGATTAAAGTTAATAATAGGCGATAAAGGAAATTTAAAACAAACCTAGGTAATCATTCAAACAAAGCTACTCATTCGACTTGTTCATTGGATATTTCTTTGTGTTTACAATGAATCATTAGCTATTTCTTTTATGTTTTGTTATGATTACAACAATTATGCCCGAAGAAAGAGACTAAAAAGAGTGGGATGAGAGCTCTTTTGGTTTAATAATTAAATTTGAATTACGGTTAGAGGAGGTGCCGCTGTATACTGCTCTCCCTCATGCCTCTCATGACATGTTTAAAATTAATCCATTACATTCATTGGCTGTCATCTCCAATGAGTCATGAATAGAGATCTGAAGTTAAAAATAAATAAATATCTAATAATTAAATTTTTATTTACATAATATTTTTTTAAATATTAAAACTCATTTATATCTTAAAAAATAAAGTATTAAATTTCACTTTTAGCTATGTAATTAAGAAATTATATAGTACTATTTACTCATTTAGTTACATTTCACTATTATCAAAGCTTTTAGTTCCTCGCTAGCGATTTAATAATAAATCAGACAAAATAATAGGAGGATCTGATGTTTTGATACGAAACCACTGCGAGCCTTGAATAGGCAACTAATAGCAGGGGAGCTAAGATACTGCCCGTCCTGATTGAATGGCTTCTCTGATTGAGATTCCTGACGCTAGTATATCTGATATGAGTCATAAAGAGAATATTTGTATACACGTAATAAGTAATATTTGAATCACTAATAATTATTCTAGAAGAACAGTTAACCTAGATTTCTAAGGTCTTTAATTTATAGTATATAGCATAGGGCTCACACAATAAATACTATACTAATAGTAATCATAACTTTAGAGCTCATATTTTATTATTTTTAGGTTTTATGCTTCATGAATCGTTAATATTAACTAATTCATATTTTGATTGAAAAAAAATTCTCGTTCTGTCTATGTAAGAGGTAAATGAAATTAATTACAACTTCAGGTTTCCATCGATGATATCCAATTGGAATTTCAATTAAAAACTGATTTAAATTACTAGCAGGAGACTGAAGTATGCAATGATCAACTTAGTCCTACTTTTGATTAGCGTTTTTGTAAAACAAGATAGTTTAGTTGCAATTAAATTATCAATACAACTATTCATTGAAAATTAACGCTTCGATCTACGTTTCGAGTCCCCTACAGGGGAAGAAAAAAAAAAGATTACCAATTGTAAATTATGGCTAGGTCTTAAGTTAGCATATTGAAAAACAGATTGTTCTGAAAAAATAGGAATGTAAAAATGTTTATGTCTATACTAAGGGAAATACACTCTTTATCAGCTCGATTCAGTTCGAGACTTGTGTGAAAAGATAAAATAAGTATTTTCTGTAGGTTGAGAACTTTAAAAAGATTGGACGATTTTAAAAATGGTTATGAGCCCATGATTTATATATCTCGTCTCCATTCTTCTACTATATTTCATTTCTCATCCTTTCTTTCCTTTTTAGGTTTACCATGTTTGTTTTTACTTTTA
>NW_027112978.1:308957-318032 GCF_000696795.3 Halyomorpha halys | reverse complement strand
TCTAATGAAAATCTGCAAAGTAGTTTGAAACGTTGGTTAGTAATAAATAATTTCATTTTGTAGTACCTCTTTTACCGATTTTCAAGATATTCCATCCCGCAATTCCATACTGTTAAACTTCCAAGCTGAATGGGTCTGTATGTTAAAACTTTAGAGTTCGTTTTTAAAAATAATTTTTTTATAACTTTAGTGCACAAACAGCATGACCCTTAACAATGAAACCTCACAAACACCAAATATTAATAAAAAGATTTGTAAAAAGCAACAATAGACTATTTTAATGCGGGGTAAGTTCAAGCATGAGATTTGAGAAAAAATTAGTTATAAATAAAACTATGGCTAAATCGTTAAGGACACAATTAATCAATAATGGTTCATAAATAAGCGTTATATTCATAACAATTTGGTTATAGTTTCATTTATAATTAATTATTAACCAGGAATAAGAAGGATTCAGCTGACTATTCCAAGAAAAATTATTTTTAATTCTGTTAAAAATAGTTAGCATGGTATGTATTAAGAAATAGAATAAAATGCTATCAATGTTTCGCGTTTTTCATCAGCATTAAATGCGATGGAGAATTTTTTTATTTAAAATATAATTATAAAAAAATTATATTGGTAATTGCAGATACAGTAGATAAATACATCACAAAAATAGACAGTATATATATTTAGGGCAGACAGAGGAGGTGTATCGGTAGGTGATAGGGTCGCCTTTGCTCGGTGAGGCGGCCTGCTCGATATGGTACGCTCCCCTACACGCTCGAGTAAGCAAGTTGAATATAGTGAGATGTATTCGGGGCAATTTTTGTAACAACAGGTTGGAGTAACCCATTGTTAGAGGTGACCAGGCAAACAAGAAAGAATTCTTCATGGATAAATTCAGGGTATATGTTTTATACGAATACAATTCATAGGGATAACTAATTATTCTGCCTTCATGCATTCATTCAGGAAAGAAATATTAAATTCTAAAAAAATCTTGTGTATTTTGTGAAAGTAACGGTTTTTTATAAGTTTAAATAGAGAGATTTCGACGATTCAACAATAAAATTAACAATCTATCTATATTTATAATAAATTGAAAATATGAAAACTTTTCTTTAAACAAAAATTAATTTTTATTTTAAACGCAAATTTGATATAAGATATTGTTAAAGCCACCTCAAACTGACTATGTATTTTTGTAGGAAGGCTTTAAAAAGAACAAACAACTAGCTGGTTCGGATAGAAACATTTATTTGGTTAATTTAAACATTTATAAAACCTATACATAAAATAAACAAAAGAGTTATAAAATAGTGAATAAAAGTAAAATAAATAGGCGTCTCAGATAAAAATAAAATTAGATAAATAAATTAGGAAAACAAAAGAGACAAACTAAAAAAAAGAAACAATATAAAATAAATACTGGTCGACGAAAGGTTGACACATTCCGATAGGTCAGAGGAAGATATTTTGCTTGTCGCTGCTCTGTAGCTAAATACACCGCTGCAATGGTCCAAGGTTGGTGTAGTGGCTCATCGGTAGTTGAAATATCCAAAAGCCAAGATGGTCACCTTGGCACTTATTAAGGGCAGACAGGGTCTAGTTGTTTTTATGAATTATGTGAGCCGATTAATTAGCAACAATTCATATTGCACTCAGCGGCCAATAATTCAGAAAATGTCTGGTTCCGGACTTAAATCTTGATTATCACACTCACACTGACAATAATTAACACCAAATGCACCCAGACAGGGCTGGTTACACACTGTCATGGCCACTAATTAGCCGGAACTAAATTAAAAAATGAAGATGGTCGGTCCATTGCTAGGTGACGTCTTAGCGACGGTTATCAACACATTTTTACCAACTGTCTCTATTACTTAATTATAAGACTCCAATATAAATACACATTTTTCTTCTCAAATTACTAAATTCAATTAAAATAATATAAATAAAAATAAATGTAACAAAAGTAAACAATAATCCTAACGAAATAAAATACTATTTACAATAAAGTAAGTAGCAAAACACAAATAAATTATAAAATATGGCGTTAACACATATAATGTCATCAGATTAGTTTTGTTACCTGCATAATAATTTCAAAAATAATGTTGTCTAAGCATTATACTGTTCTTCGAACTCAAAACATACAAACTAAATTACGGTTTAACTCAACACCAATCAAAACACTAGGCTTGTAAAAATATATATTTGTTAACCCTCAGATTAACAACAGAACATCTGCTTTCTAGCCAGTTTCTATTATCAATGCCATGGTAGCAGCGTGTAACTCGTGTGCCTTAAGCTTCCCAATGTGCTCCACTAATAATCCAAGAGCCCATAATCATTTCACAAAATATTAATTTTTTGTTATGTGAAATTAAATGTTGCTTTTTGAAAAAAACAGTATCAGGAGAAATATTGAACGTAAAGAGCTCTACTAGAGGTCAAATTTAGGGACATTTATTCTTCTATAAATAATGTGCTATACAGTTTTGTTTTTAGTGTTGTAGGCAGTTTTGGATGGAAATAAACTTTAGCTGACGTTCACCTTGAACAGTTCAATATTCACTTTTTTATGACATTTGCTGTATTTTTTTTACAGCCTATGTAAAAATTATTTTATTTTTTTGGATGAATAAAAAAATATATTTTTTATAACTTTTGGAACACTCTATTTTTTGTTCCTTCTTACCATGGTTGGCTGGTTCATCAAATTTGACTCTTAAGTACATCCACTTTTCACTAAAGTAATAAAAATGGCGAAGAAATAATTTCTTTTATTCTCCTCTTAGGCTTTTGGGCTATACAGTTCCAAAATTCATCATATATATATTTATAAATTCACGTTTTTTTTATAGCACGTATAATTAAAATATTTTAGAATTAAATTTTATTATTTTTCATTACAAATATTAGGTATGTAAACTTTGTTCACCTATAAATAATAAAACTGACAATAAGAATATAAAATTGTATTATATAACTTGGCATTTGTACATTTGAGATATTTCTTTTCAAATAAGAACTAAGCTTTAAGTAACTAAAAATATATTTAATGGCATGACATATGGATGAATCTTGCTTTTTTTATTAATATATCCTCCTCAAGCAAACAAACAAAAGAAACAAATAATTAGAATATAAGAGAGTTAACTACAAAGCATTCGCTTTTACATTAAATAAATTCACTGCAGAATTTAGCTTATCGGACAATGTAAGCACGATAAATAGATTTATAAATGGTTCCCGAGTCAGCCATCTAAATGAGGGGTAGATTAAAAAAGAAATCGTGTGAAAGATCTGCCGACAAAACGTAATGAGGTTATAATTGCATGTTACAACTAATATTGATACAACCTCATAATGAAGTGTATGGATTTAAAGAATCTTGTGCATTTTAAGATCCATCATTTTTTTAGTGTTAAATATTTATTAATCTCAAAAGTTGCTGGTTAAATGAATGTATGGTTTTTATAAATTGACACAATGTAAGAAGATGACAGCGAAAGAAGAATCTAGCCGAAATAAACTCGAGCCTGTAGAGTTAGGAGAACTGCAAGATAAACAGCCAACACAATTAGCTGACAATGGAGAGTTATTGAGCCGAAGTTAAGCATTCCTTCATAGAGCCCACATGAGACACAGGCTAATACAGTGGATATCAACAAACTGTTTAGGAATTTCGTAGTTGTTGGCATTGTTCCTTTACATGGGAATTGTTCCTTCATTTAATAATTTCATATCCTTAGATGTTCCGCCAAAAAATGAAACCGAGCATTACTTAAGCAAACATAATTGGGGTAAAAATAATATTACCTCAAAATAGTAACTTTGGAACCAGCAAATAAAAAAAAATAATTAAATAAAAACAAAAAGAAAAAAAAAAGGGCTGACTACTAAATATACCTATCCATGACTTGTGTATGCATGAGATTAGTCATGCTTTAAATTTGAAAGTGGAATGGTAATAAAGCGATTTAAGTGTAGGACACAAGCTATCATGCAGTTATTGACCGCGATTTATGAGTTTCGGTGACTACCAAGGATCAACCTGGTGACTTGTGACATCAGTGGTAAATATTAGTGTAAGGAATTTGGTAAGGCAGTATTGTGGAAAATCCGTGCAAGTCATGCGGAAGATTGATTTAATTGATTTTTGTAATCCACGTATATCAACGTATTCGAAATTTAAAACAACAAATATTGAAGGAGAATTCAATCTTTTTTCTTCACGTTCAGTCATAATGGTTCATTATTCAATGGTTCAAAGAATCAAGTGCATACATTGGCAGATTTGCAAGTCGTTGATTCGAATTATTATTATTATTGTTTCATTGCCACGGGGACTGTATAAAACTGGTTATACACCTTCTTTATAATAAATAATAAATCAGCTGAAGGTATCGATTTATTAGGGTCGTTTGTAACAGAGATATATTGGGACCTACAATGGCTGTGAATTCCATTCAGCTATGAAGGCCCTTACTTCGCCTCACATCAAAGTCTGTAGATAGCATTGACATCACCTTTAGCACGTTCTTGAAATGCTTTAAGAAATTCTCAGGATATCAGCGCAGATAGAATAGAAGATTGGCATTTAGTCCCTTGACAAAGCATTCCTCGCCTTTAAGGTTTTAATATCTTGAATGGATAAATATGATTTATTCCTTTTAGCATTAACTTGATTTAGCTTTTATTAGGATTTATTAAGTTTTAATAAAGAAAAAAAATTGTTAGGATAAATTTAGACCTAAATTATGAAAGCATTTTGGTATAAAAATAAGAAAATTAAGAAATCTAGTTCCAATTGATGGGTTTGATTTTTAATTTCTAAAATCAAGAAGTAAAAAGTTTAAACATTAAAAGTTCCTAATTTTTTTTTCCAAACTGGTAGTTTTGCAAATTAATAAAAAAAAATGTTGGATGTATTTTGATGTACATTATTTTGAAATATTTTTTATTTTTTCAAAGTGTTTATTATAATAGAAAAAAAACTATTAAAAATAAACATGGTTAGGACAAAACCACTAAACGGCAGATTTATTGAAAGAACCTGTTAAAACATTTTCTAGCGAATAAAGAACGTATTTCTTAGATTCTGGATAAAGTGAATGAACAAGTTAATATTAACGATTGTTGGCGAAATACTCTAATAAATATTTAGAGAAGGATATTAAAAACGAGCTTCCTGCTACATTAAAAAAAGGATATTATTTATCTTTAATATTTACTTTACTTGAATCATCTAGATGAAATAATAATGTAATATGTTGTATATCATTGATGTATTTTGTGAATAGAATGTTTAGTTCGTTTGATGGAGTTATCTTACTAACAAACTGTTCCAATAACACTGATCATCTATATAAAAATTAAAAATTAAATTTTAATTAGTAATAATTTGATGGGGTACAATATGATTTTAATTTTCATTTATTCATTTTTTCGGTTGACCTATAGGTTGTGTTGATCCCTAGCCGCCTTCACAAGCTTCCTCCACCTCTGTCTATCTTCGGCGATGGCTTTCCAGGTTATAATGCGGTGTTCAGCCGCGTCCTTCTTGATGCAGTCCATCCATCCAAGTTTTGGCTTCCTTCTTGGTCTGGTTCCTATGACTCAGATGTTCCAAGTTAGGAAGAGAGAACCTGTTAGGTGGCTTCTTGCAGTATGTCTTGCCCATTGCAATCCCTGCTTTCATATCAAGCATGATTGATTGTTGCTTCTCTGACATTATTTCCTTATTCGTCTTCCTTCTCAACCACTATCACCCTGAGAACATTACGTCCCATTTTTTTTTTCAATATTTTTCTCAAGCGTGCCAGTAAGAGCATATTGTGTCTCACAACCATACATTACTACGGATTATGAGATCATTATGTTTCCGTAATTTTAGCTTTCGTGCGAATTTTTTTATTATCTTAGAACATGGGCTGCAGAAAATGGGGTTTTATTCGAGCTGGGGATCCTTTTGTCTATTTCACTAGGATGGTCATTGATGGATGCCACTGGGCTTCCTAGGTATTGGAGGCTGTTAACTTTTAGGAAAGTTTAGTTGCGTACGATTATTTTTTACTATATTATTAATTAATATTAGGTAATTTTATAACTTCAGTGCATTATTAATACTTCTACACGATTTTACCTGTATGAAAAATACGTTGAAAATGTATCATTTCTTGAAAAGTTCTATACCTCAGGGGCAATTTAATGTGCGTAATAATGGAAATTATGTTAATATAGTTAGACGCCTCTTAAATAAACAGTAAATTTTTACTTTACTCGCCCCAGCGGAAAATATTTATCAGCAACAATTGGAGATGAGAGAGCCCACCCCATTAAACAGGTGCTCCATTAGAAACTTTCTTGGCGACTGAAGGGCACTCACAATTAGCTCATTTGTTTTCCCCTTCTTAAAACATAATTTGATTTTGTAGGTAAACACCCCAGAATTATGGGAGTAGCAATAACAGTACAAATTATTTTTGTATAAAAATATTGTTTGTTATTAAATCAATAATATAGCAAACTTTCAAACATTCGGAATTTTATGAAAATATATTAAACTTCACTTCAATGGTTTTCAGCAATAGGGCTCCCATTTTTCAAGTTTTTGAAAATCTGTAAGATGTAAACTAGTTCTAAATTCTCAGTTATGTGAAAAAAATATTTTTTTATCTATTTTCTACATTAGATAGTAATTTCAGTTAAAAATATAACTTCAAGACGATTATTATCTATATCCATACCTAGATGATATAACAAGATTGTTGAAGCAACCAATTTTTATTTGCCTCCGAATATACTCAATCTAAGCATTTAAAAAAAAAATAAATTACCCTCCTCCCCCCATCAGAAAAAAATCACAAAAATATTTCATTTATTTAAATCTAAAATAAATAGTCATTAATTATTTTCGCTAAAGCTTTGATGCATCGTATATCCGAAAAAAGTTTCAAACCAATAAGAAAAAACAAAAAAAAAAACTTTTCATTCTAGAGGCATCACGAAAGAATTGTAAAAGTGAAAATCATGTCGGTATCCCATAAAACGATTTCACAATGATGTTTTGATTTTTTTTCCTTTAAGTATCAAAATATTATTTTTATTTTTTTCTGGCTTACCACTTATCACAGCTTAAGCGGCAATTGTTCACTTTATAAAGAAAATAAAAAATAATGATTGTAATATCTAACAAGCCAGCTATTTCCTTATATTGAATAACAAACGATCTGATAATAGGAGATGCAAATTTCTGATATAAGTAGAGAGAATCTTTTTTACAACACAATTATTCCAGAAGTTTCAAACACCTCAGGATGTAGTTACCGACTCTTTACATTAAACTTTTTACTTTTATATATTTTTTAACCAAATTTTATATCCGTTGTTTTAAAAATCCCTTTAAAAAAATAAAAACTATATCTTTCCCACTATATAAAAGAGACGTTTTAAAATTATTGTATCATCAATTTTGATAAAATCGTAAATAAGCAAACGTGTACCTTGCGATGCAGGAAGAGCGTAAAGAATAAAGAAAAAATCGGCACAACTGTGGTACCGGAGGTACGCCGGATGTAGTGTGCATCATTCCATCCAAACCTTTCTCTATCGAGCCAAGTTTGCGACCCAACGGTCCCATACGTCTGGAAACCGAAGTTGTGTAACGAACCTAATGTCCATTGTGATGGGAAAAAATTATTCTCGTAGGTAAGCTTCTGAATAAATATTTGTCAATTTCAAAAATATTTTATATTTATACAGATTATATATAGCTTTTTTAGAAAAATCTATTTTTTTAAAATATATATACATAAATACAAGGATGGGTAGCACATACGTCTCAAAGACGTTTTTCGTTTCGCTAATCAGCAGATAAAAATGTTTTATTAAATTACATGTAATACTCCCCAAATACACTAGGTTACCACAAGTACACAGTATGCTAATCAGGCCTAGAATAAGATATACATACTGATGTAAATAATTAACAAAGTTTTTTCCATTATAACTAAAAAAAAAAGATTTCTTCTGCTTCGACCTCGTTCCCTGCTCACAATCAGTGTTAATACGATATTTAAGAAAAAGAAAAAGTGGTAGAAAAACAAATGTGTTGAATTCAACCAAATTAGAACACTTTTGGTTCTTTTAGTTTTATTGAAAAACATATTGATTCAAAATATTTCAAACAAGACCTTTTTTTTTCTATTTCACGTTATATTAAATTCATATAGAAACGAGTTATTTAAAAAGATGCGCTACAGCTTCAAAGAATGGGTGAATCAATATAGTTTTACACCATTAAAGTCAATTTGGTGGCTGATGTAAGTTAGCAAGTATCCTTCCTCCAGAGTTTGTTCATTAATGCCGAAACTTTGACTGAGGTTAGCAAGAGTACTACCACATAACCAACTCTCTACCTAATATGGTATGTGAACTACTGCTACCAGCTGCCATGTCGAGGTTAGGAACATGCATCGACGGTTCATGTACTAAATATACCTTATTCAAAATCGTACTGCAGGCAATCAATATTCAGAAGGAACGAAGAAAGAAAATCACACATAAAAAACTGGAACTGAGACATTCTTATTAGAATATTTGAAATAGAATTAAATAATAGTTTATTCTTAGAGGAGCAAGGTAACTCAATTAGTAAGGCACTGCGCGAAATGAGTTTCCTAGACTCAAGCTCAAGCAAAGCTGTGTTTCTACATTAGAATCAGAGGACCCTCTCAGGGCACACTCAGCCTCCTCCTATACTGATCTTTTCACATTCGCTGGTTAAGAAACAATTCATCCTTACAAATCAATGAACAGAAAACCCTTCATGTGTTGTAATAGTACATTTACAGTACATTCTTGGGGTATTATGTCTATGTCTCTTTAATAACTCTTTTAAAAAAAACTAATACCTTCGTATACAAGTCTTAAGTATTACATAAACTGTCCACTTTGATATGATATTTTAAATAATCCAATATTTTAATATACATGTACGAAGACTCTGAATGCTACCAACAAGTATTTATAATTTTTCAGATCAGAACAGGTAAATTAAAGGAGAGTTGTATCTTATGA
>NW_027112978.1:297569-307994 GCF_000696795.3 Halyomorpha halys | reverse complement strand
GTTTATGTGGAATTTGATATAATTTTTCGTTTAGGGTAGGCTTGTAGGTTTGATAGTAATTAAAAGAAGTTGATACTTAATATTTCTATACAACACAATATATTTGATATTCAATATACATATTTTTATGCAGCAAATAGAATATTTTTTATTTTTTGGCCAAGACTCCCAATGGAGTCCTATACTGCTTAGCCACGGCTGGGTGTCAAAATTTTTCATTTTGTAGGATCGCCACTCAATTAAAAAAGTCAACGCCCCAGGGCGGAATCGAACCGGCACCACCAATAGACAACTAATTGGTAAGACTGTGTCTTAATCACTGAGCTACGTGTGGCCCTAGGATATTTTTATGGTCGCTGATAATTCTTACATTTAATTATTAAACCATAACCATGTAATTTTATGATACTTGCTGTATCAAGTTATTTACGGGAGGAGATGAATATAAAATGCTAGAAGAGGGAATAGAAACTCAGTGGCGATATATCACCAGAACGTCCGCCCCGGAAATTATACTCAACCCTACGGCACGTAACCGGCGAGGGTTGTTATGGCAGCATGGATATTAGAGTGCACGCGGCCCTCCACTCAGCTGGAAAGCCTTTTAAAAATTTTATTATGATAATTAATTTGAGTATTTCTATATTCTTTGAAGTATTAATTAATTTAAAATAATTAAATAAATTTTACAGATCAATTAATAATATTAAGGAACCTTAATATAAAAAAGTAGAGGCTCAAGGCCAACATAAAAAATAAACCAGTTTCGCTTCCAATGATCCGAAAAAATTTAAGTAAACAAAGATATTATTAAGTTTAATTTATTATGAGAAACGGTCATCAAACACATCATATCTGAAAAATATATTGGGATTTCTTCTGCAAAATATATTTTTAAATGGTATTATATCAGTTAATACTTAATGTATGTCTCTGTGCATGAGTTAATTTTATAGCTAATTTAACTCTATAATATAATGGTATATACTATGTAATAGTATACATAACTATATACAACATTTGAGTAGTTTTATATTAAAATTATAAAATAGAACATATCCACTTTTGGAAAACTATTATTAAAAAATTAATGTGGGACTATTTCATTATCTAAATTATTTAGAAGTTAATTTTAAAAAACATATTGATCAGCAACCCAATCTGACGTAGGAAAATTTAAATTTTAAAATAAACTGAATAATTATAATTGAATTTTAATTTTTTTAATTTACTTTTCATACGTGTATATAACGATTCAAAACGTCTCTAATCAGGTTTTGACCATTTCATTCGTCTACGTTTCGTAAAATAAATTAAAATCCACGAAAAATGACCGTTGAACATTTAATTATAGAGCTTTTAATTGCTGGAAGATATTTCAGGACTTCAATAAATACCCAACGGAAAATAATTTTAGCTGTTCGCTGAATGAATAGTATAGTCGCGAAATATAGGCATTTTAACCAAAACTCATATATTGAATATTTTATAAAATTCAGGAATATTTTTTTTACTTTTCAGATTTCTGGGAGAATCCGATTGTCTGCCACGGTCCATTTGGGATTGTTTAAAACTGGTACCAATGATTCCTATTTCCTGATAACAAAATTTTCTCAATAGAAATATTAAATATAGAATCAATAGAAATATAGAAATGTTAAATGTTTTCAAGAGATTGTATCATGGATATTTGATGGTTTATACCTCGGGTACTAAGACGTCCAAGTTTTATATCAAATTTCGTCTTTTAATATAGCGATTTCTAAATTTTCCATGCGTTGTACACTTTTTGTCACGTTTCGAGCTTTCTTTAAAAAGAGTCTTGATTTCAGTATTAATCGGTTACATTTTTCAATCTTCCAAAGTTCCATATAACACTTTGGAAGATTCATAAATTTAACAGGCTACCACCGGAATTATGTACTATTTTTATAGGGAAGCTTTAGCAACATTGCTCATCAGGCTAAAATTAAATGTAATTTACCAACTTAGTAAAAAATTTAGGACTGCTGATATTATGTATTGAATATTTATCATAGTGAAATCTTAATTTTCTAATTAAAGCAAAAAATAAAATAAATCCAATTATTTTTATATATTGTTTGTGAAACCAGGGGCTGAAATTCAGATGCATTACTCCAAAATACATTTTAAGTAGTTGAAAAATAATCTAGATTTTTCCCTAAAAATATCCTTTTTAAAACTTTGAAGTCTATAAACTATTTTATATCACGCTCGATGAGCATCAAAAATTAGCCGACAATTTAATTAATAATATGGTATTGGTAAATGTTTGCTTGGAAATAGTGACTACCTTGATTATACATAGGATTTTTTTCTTCATGCGAATTTCAATTTTTCTAGTTATAAGCGGAAAAACTGAAAAAAGTCACTTAGTGCCCAAGGTAAGAGAAAATATCGTACCTTGGAAGCGATAAAATATTTAAGTAATTTATTTTTGAAAATTCGTAAATAAATTAAGTATTCTTTAGTGGGTTGTATGTTGCTTGATTGATAATATTTAAAAATAGTAAGCAGACTGAAGAAAATGAACCTAATTTATTATTTTTTATGCAAATGTAAGATTTAATTTATTGACTAAATTATTCACTCAATAACAATAAAATTATTGAGTGAGGTAACTGTATGACTCATAATGGGTTTTTGGTAAATCCTTCAACTGATCATAATAGGATTTAATGGCAATTTCCATCGCTATTCTCTTTTAATTATTGTTCCAATTAGTTATTCCGATTCAGTGAATTGCGAAATGGGAGTAAAACGTTGATTAAAGGAATACCACAGGGAAAACAGCGTTTGTGAAGTTGAAACGTTTGAACTCGGCGCAAACACTGGGCTTCAGTCATTGATTAACAACAGGAAGCTGAGGAACTCCCTTACATTGATCTGTGAAGCACCAGCTTCTGTCTTCTTGACGCCTGAATTATTTTCTTTAAGTATATATATATATTTAAAATATAAATCATTTTTATAATTTTCATTTGCTTATAGACTTAAATAAAAAAAATCAGTATTTCTTTTTATAAATCCTATTCTGCTAATTTCGGAAACGAAACGATATATAGATAATACTAAAATATACAAATTAAATGATAAGTATGTAGAATTATATAATTAAATAAATTTTGACAGTTTTGTGACTGGCTGACAGAAGTGAAACAATTGGAATTGAAATAAAATGGTATTAAAAGTGATCATGCGTTCCTCTTTATAGCTTAAAAGTGAAAACAATATTAATTTTCTTTCATTTAATAATTAAAATAGAACAGACATTTAATGAGATAATTCTATAAGATAAATTGTTTATATTGTAATAAGAGGCTATGAGGTAACAGGAGTTAAATCAATTGGACCGGTACAGCTGGGATTGTTAAGCTCTTTTAACTTCAACAATCCTATTACAGTATAAAATTTTTTCAATCAGAATGAACTTCATCGTGAATTGACATATATTATAGAAAATGACATAGAAAAGAATTAATTGATAAGTTAAAGAAGTTTTACTTCAAAAAATAACCTAAATACTGTACTTTTTTCTATTAAAAACTTTTTTCATTACTTTCTTTGACAAAAATAAATTCAAGACGATTATATATAATGTTCCAAGTTTGGTTAATATGAAAATTAGAAACTTCTTATTCTTCTTTGTCCAACTCCTGTGTGCCGTCAAGCGTGGAGTCGCCGTCTCAGTATATCTAGCCCATGGGTTCCTGCTGTCCCTGGCTCTCCGGGATGGTACGTTCTCTCGCTGCCCCTAGTTTTCCAATGTACTCAGAGTACATGCACCTGGGTCTACCACGAGACCGTTTTCCTTCCGACTTTGCTTCCAAATACCACCTGGCTTTTCAGGTATCGTCCATTCTACAGACGTGTCCATACCACTTCAATTGCCCCATATTCATTTCTGATGAATCTAGATCCCCCCGAATTCTTTCATTTCTCACACAATCTCTCCTGGTACCAACTATTCGGAGGAATCTCATTTCTGGTGACGTTATCTTTCCTACGTGCTTGTTGAGGGCTGTCCTGCTTTCTGATACATACAGGACTGGGAGGAACAAGGATTTAAATATCCGTATTTTGGCATCTCTGCTTACTTCTTGCTTGCCTATAAGAGTTTTGGAAATCTGATGGTACACTCCATTGGCCTTCTTCACTCGATATAGAACCTCCTGGTCTATTTTAATGGCTTATGGTCCCTAGATACGTATAAGTATTCGTAAGTTCTAGGGGTTCACTATTACACGAAACCCTAGGCTCTGCGTTTTATCGAAAATACCAAACAAGCTAGGTAAATATATTGTTATTATATATTGTTTTCAAGAAAAATGACAAAAAAAAAAAAAATCATTTTGGTCGAGGCCCAACTGAGTGAGCCCGTCGAGCCCGTCTCATAGTAATTTTTGGTACGGTTCTTTTTATCATATTATTTGAATTAATAATCTGCTAATGGTTTAAATAAGTATAACTATATTCATGACGGTTTGTTTAATTTTCAATCCTTTACTTTAGTAATTTTCTCATTTTGCTATTATTTAATTGGTTCACCTATCTATGTTATAAAGTGAATTTTTCTAGTTGGTGATAATAAAGTCACTTTTATGAGTCTCAATTTTTTTCAAGTCTTGCGAACTTTTACAGTAACCTGAGGGAAAAAAAAATTGTAAATTGAGTTGGTGTTATGACTTATGCACCACAAAATTTAGTAGCTATAGATTTGTAAATAAAACCAATACCAACAATTGAATGATCAGATTTTGTCCGATAAATAATTTTCAAGGATTGTATGATCCAAACATCTTAAATTAAATTAAACCGAATCATGAAAAATTAGAGTTAGATAGAATTTACATAATTAGTTCATTCATACATAATATACAAATTTATTTAATTTCCTCAGGTGAAGTGATAATTGCTGAAAACATTATATCGTTTTGCTCCAAGAAAAATGGTATGGAAATAGGACCTCAGAGAGAGAGCTCTGCCTCACAATTTTTTGTTATAATTTAATTTTGTTTTAATTTAGCCATTAGTTAAGGCGACAAAAGCTGTAGAGGAGAGAATTGAATTCAGAATGTGTCACATTTACCCTCATCGACCAGGCATGATGGCATAAATATGATATGACTCTATTGATCCTTCTACTTTTGTCTCCCATAGCCCGTTATAACCCGAAGCAGTCACTATATCGGGTATCATACTCAATACAGTATGGAAGAGACTTTCTCCATTACGGCGTCGGGTTATTCACGGTACTGAGGAGGGTTGAGTGTCTTAACCTTTATAAATTTGTAAGAACAATCAGTAAACACATTGTTACACAATAGTGGTATTAATATTTATAAACTTGGAAATTATTTTCTATAAAACTCTTACAAATATGTAAAAATATTTATTGTAATTTCGATTGAATTTCTCTCCTTTGAATAAAAACTCTTTTTTTTTTAAAGCTGCAAGATCGGTTTAGATGTGACGGTAGATGCATCAATATTAGAACAAAAATAGATAATTGTTTACTTATGTGACTTTTTAGCCAATCCCTCCATCCTCAAGGACAATCTATCACAAACAGCTTCTATTATAACTTTAGCAATATTATTAATAAATTATCATACCTTAATACAATTTTAGAACCACTTCATTAAAAAAAACAGCTTTATGCAGGCTGTTCTGCCCATGTCATTACTTTCAGTAATACAAACAAGAGTCAATGCCTCAGAAATATTTAATGAGAAAATATTTGTTTAAATTAAAGTTGAAGATATTAAAACTGTTTTCGATTAACCTGGACCTTGGATAAAGGAATATGAGTTAAAACAACAGTTTAATTGCTATGTATTAAATGAAGAGTTTTGAAATGAACGAAGCTTTGTAAAAATGGTCACACCTTATGTCAACATAACCTTTCGAAAATCTATTTTCAGGTACATTTTATTTTTGTGGTAAAAGCGACAGAAAGTAGGAAGTTTGCACAGAAGTAATTATAAAGCTTATTTCAAACAGGCCGGATGGTGAAGGTCCAACTTCAGAGATGGGGCGAAGTGATTGGTATTTGTCTGCCTTGTTTTTATGAGAGCTTCAAAAGTTATTACTTCAAAAGGAGGGAATTACAATCGAGTATTGATCTTTTTAATTAATCTCGATTTTCAATTTTTCTATACACATAAATGTATATAGAGCAATAAAGTGGGCGGCTCTCTAGTGGCAGAATTCCGAAATAACAATTCTGGCTTATTACATATCAGTTATTAAAAAAATATATTTGAAGGTTATTTATTAGTTAATAGCAATCAATTGGTCGAAACGTGGGTCACTTCATTACTTAAACTATATTCAATTGCCAAAATAATTTTTTATAGACATAATAGTAACCCACTAGTATCTTTAATGCGTATACGCAATAAAATCTCGCCTCTTAGAAGAAATAGTTGTTTAAGATAGGGTTATTTCCGTACTTTTTTGAAATTAAAATATTTTTTATTTTGGTTTTAATTTTTACACGTATTGACATTTTTATCAATACTTTTTTTATTTTATATTATATCATATATTTCAATATTGTGAGATCAAATACTAATGGGAAATAATTGAGTAACTTGAGAAATTGAATTTCAAAGTCGACTGTTGAGTTCCCAGAGACGGGCAGAGAACAGGCAGCCATAATTCCAGTATTTTGATGTCAAATCGTAATTAAATAATCCTTAAATCTCAGTGAATAATCTGAGCCGTCAAACTTCAAAATTGGTGAGACAAATTGGTTAAAAATTGTTATTTCTATATTTTTTTTATTTTATTTTATTTTTTTAGGAGAACAAACAAAAAACCATCCGTCCCGGCCGGACCCGCCCAACCAAGACCCCCAGGCAGCGACAACCCTATATCACTTTTGAAATATTTGCTTTAAACGGTAAGAGGAGACTTTAAAGTTTAATCGAGGAACATTCAAAAAGCGCCTGAACTTGGAAAACGGCGTGAAATTCTTCTCTCTCGCCTTCCGTGGTAGCCTTACCTATCTGACATTTCAAACAGACAATTACAGCGAGTAGGTTGGTCGATGTACGACATGTCACAATCTCACAACATGGAGATCATAAAATACAAAAAAGCCATCCTTCCCAGGAATCATATTGGGATTATATCTGTACAATAAAAGAATAAAATTAACTCCTCTTCTATGCATGTTGAATTCAATGATGGAAATAGGTTTCAATGAGAAGAAAGTCTACATCAATTGACCCTGCCTTTTGTATTGCCATTTCACAACTCCGTTCCATCGACCTTTTCCTTACAACTCAGAACTTCCAACCTTTATCAATAGCGACTTTTATCAGTCCCTAAGAAAGTGAATAAGTTTAAATTGGAAAACTTGGTTTCTATCTTGCGATTGGGTGTGTTCTATGAAGTAACTTGAAAGTCTTGGTCAGTATTTTTCATTGATAGCGTTACTACAAACTATACTAGTGTGTTTGAAAAAAATATTATTAAATATTTATCGGGAATGAGTTTTTATTGGTTAGAAGTCAAATATATTTGTTACTTGCTGCCAATAAGACTATATTGACACTACTGTGTTAAGGAACAAAATTAAAATATAATATTAAGATTATCAATTGTTTATTTAGTCTGTCATGTTTAGTCTGACATGTGTGTCATGTCATCCTGCTTTACAGAATTAAAACCTCAAATCATCAATATCAGATTTAACAAGGATACCTTCTACATACTTTCTTTACCTACTTTACCTACCTTCTACATACTTTCTCATCATTCGTTCCTTTCTCATTTATAGATTATTCCAAGTAAACCACAATGGTTCCTATTTATCCCTCTATTTTTAGTCCACTGGTGTTCCTCAAGGTAGTATCCTCGGTCCCCCCATCCTCTACACCATCTGTCGGATTTAAGTAATCCGATTTTCACGGTTAATTTTTGGTTATATATAAAGTCGGGGTCCAGGGTCTCATTTTCTGATGCCCCCCTTTCCGCGGATACCGGAAGGCCCCGAAGATGCCTAAGCATCATGCAAGCTAGGACCTGGCCTACCCCTACCATCACGCCGGAGACCAGGACACGCTGGCCAGCCCTTGAAGAGGAAAGACGTCTTTTCAGACATCATATGGTTTTCACCATATTCGCCCACAGCACAACCTGGACGAGAAAGCGGCCTAGAAGACGTCACTGCGAAGGCGAAGACGTCACTCAGATAAGCCAAAAGAATATATGAGACCCGAATGCTCTATTGTTACACTAGATAAATAATTCTTAACTAACTCACTAACATCATCTGCCCCTCCAGGGATTAATACTTTATAAATACAGAAAATATACATGCATGTTTTTATGAGCAGAAAGTGTCTCACAATTTCCAGCCCCCCTTTTCCACACATTAATTTTAATCATAAAATTACACTCGGGACACCTGCAGTATAGCACGAGCAGGTCTCGATGTAAACACCATCTATACAGTTGACATCCTAACCAATCCTAACACTATCCTCACCACGTATCCCGATGACACATGTGTACTTGCAGTTAATGATAATCCTATAATTGTATCCCAAACTTTGCAATCCCATATCACAGCCCTCGAAGAATGGTGTCGTAATTGGAGGATTAAAATAAATTACAACAAATTCCTTCAAATCACCTTTACACATCGTCTTAAACCTACCAACAGTTTCCTTTAATAATGTTGCTCTAACCCCTGTCGAACAGATCCGCTACCTTGGACTACATCTGGATAAAGATTTCGATTTGTACACCACTTACTAGACAAACGGTCTAAACTTCTACTCATTACAAAACTGATCTACGATTATGAGACTGATCCACATGACTGTAATAAGGCCAATCAGTACGTATACGGCCAATCTGGACGTATGGAGTTGAGCTTTGGGGCTCCAATAAACTTTCGAAATTCTCTCGTATCCAAATCCTTACAATCCAAAATCCTTCGTAAAATCCTCAATGCTCCTTACTTTGTCACAAATAAAATGATACATAGAGACATTAACGTTCCCTAAGTAACCGATTTAGTCCAAACCAAATATCATTTCTTCCATTGTAAACTCTCTAGCCACCCAAATCTACTAGTTTCTAGATTTGCACCCTCTTTCATTACTGACGATCCTCCAAGGCACCTACAAAGAAGATGGCCTCGAGACCTGCTAGTGTAAAAACGTTATTAGAGTGCTACCAATGGGTAGTTCTCTACACGCCTGTATCACACTATTATAACTGAGATCAAATTTACTGAATGTATTATAATGAACAGATGTAAATTTGAATAAATATATTTTTACAAATATAATTACTATTTTCTTCAAGAAATACCAACTTAAATTTGTAGAAAATATTTTGATTATACAGGGTATAAAACTAATGAATAATAGAATCATGAAATGTCTGTATACAATATAGTAAGTAATGTTACATCTTAATAGTGTCATCAGAAACAATGTTAGAAGAAAACCAAACTTATGTTCACCAAAAATATATTTTGATGTTAAAAATTACCGATCTTTTAATATTTACTTTTTATAACTCAAATGTATTATCTTAGCTGTTTAATTTTATTGCAACCAGCAGTTGCTACCAAAATGAGAACTTATTGTAATTTTAGTTACAATCAGAACTATACCAATCAAATGGGTAATCACATAGACTAGTCTGCCAATCACTAAAGGAAACACTAACATCGCCACGTCCGCAACCCCAAGAAACCAACAGCAAAATATTCTACACAATTTCTTATATACCAACACTCTCGGAGGGAATATTGAAAACACGCAATAACATGCTAAATCACGGCAACTTTATCCAAACGTTATACCAATACAAAAGACAAAAACAAAATAGAGCTACAATCTAATATATTGTATGAAATTCCCTGTAAAGAGAACTGCGGAAAATGCTATCTTGGTACATCAGAACAATATCTCAAAATAAGTGTATATCAACAAGAATATAGTTGTACCTCTATAACAAACAAACCAGACCAATGTGCTCTCACCACCCATGTTAGACAAACAGGAAATAATTTAAAATTCAATACACCAAAAATCATATATTGGAAAACAGAAACAACTTAATGTGAAATTTAAAAGAAATTATTACTATAGAAAAATATAAGAATCGGCTATCAAGAAAAAATCTGATGTACAAAAATTGAATTCAAGTGTCTCCAACCAAATAAATACATAAGACATAATTACAAACACTAAATATAAATAGAAAAATACAAAACTGAAATAACGGACGAACTACCTGCTAGAAATAACAGTTACATGTTGGAAAAACCAAACACTCAACATCCATTTCAATCCTATTCATTTCTGGCACAAAACTCGAGTTAGTTGGATCATAGCACTCAATAAAAAACTGCAATAGACAATTATGAGTAAT
>NW_027112978.1:286604-297514 GCF_000696795.3 Halyomorpha halys | reverse complement strand
TACTAGTGTGTTTGAAAAAAATATTATTAAATATTTATCGGGAATGAGTTTTTATTGGTTAGAAGTCAAATATATTTGTTACTTGCTGCCAATAAGACTATATTGACACTACTGTGTTAAGGAACAAAATTAAAATATAATATTAAGATTATCAATTGTTTATTTAGTCTGTCATGTCGTACCTGCTTTACAGAATTATAACCTCAAATCATCAATATCAGATTTAACAAGGATACCTACCTTCTACATACTTTCTTATCATTCGTTCCTTTCTCATTGATAGATTATTCCAAGTAAAGCACAATGGTTCCTATTTATCCCTCTATTTTCAGTCCGCTGGTGTTCCTCAAGGTGGTATCCTCGGTCCCATCCTCTACACCATCTATACAGCTGACATCCTAACCAATCCTAACACTATCCTCATCCCGTATGCGGATGACACATGTGTACTTGCAGTTAATGATAATCCTATAATTGTATCCCAAACTTTCCAATCCCACATCACATCCCTCGAAGAATGGTGTCGTAATTGCAGGATTAAAATTAATTACAACATATCCCATCAAATCACCTTTACACTTCGTCTTAAACCTACCAACTGTCCTACAGTTGTCTAGTCCTTTAATAATGTAGCTCTAACCCCTGTCGAACAAATCCGCTACCTTGGACTACATCTGGATAAACAGCTAACCTGGAATCCTCACACAGGACTGAAAAGACAAAAAACCGCGTAGATTTCGATTTGTACAGCACTTACTAGACAAACGGTCTAAACTTCTACTCATTACAAAATCTACGATGATGAGACTGATCCACATGACTGTAATCAGGCCAATCTGGACGTATGGAGTTGAGCTTTGGGGCTCCAATAAACTTTCGACTTTCTCTCGTATCCAATCCTTACAATCCAAAATCCTTCGTAAAATCCTCAATGCTCCTTACTTTGTCACAAATAAAATGATACATAAAGACATTAATATTCCCTATGTAACCGATTTAGTCCGAACCAAATATCATTTCTTCCAATGTAAACTCTCTAGCCACCCAAACCCACTAGTTTCTAGTTTTGCACCATCTTTCATTACTGACGATCCTCCAAGGCGCCTACAAAGTAGATGGCCTCGAGACCTGCTAATGTAAAAACGTTATTAGAGTGCTACCAATGTGTAGTTCTCTACACGCCTGTATCACACCATTATAACCGAAATCAAATTTACTGAATATATCATAATGAACAGATGTAAATTTGAATAAATATATTTTTACAAATATAATTATTATTTTCTTCAAAAAATACCAACATAAATTTGTAGAAAATATCTTGATTATGCAGTGATCCCATGTGAAAAACAGGAAAAAATATTAATGATTAATACAAAAAAAAAAATATTTATTTTTTTTTATTTTAGACATACTATCAACAAAAATTTAATAACCATAAACTATAAAAAGGATAGTTCCAATGTCGAATTTAAATTAAAAAGTTATGAAAAAATTTCTTCCGTAAAATAAAGTAATATAGATATTGATTTGGAATCCATAAGTTATTGGGTAAAAATTAGAAGATATGTATTATAAAATATGCAAATCTTTTAGTTGTTAATTTTTTGTTTCAATGTTGTAATTCATTTACTTCATAAAACAAGGAAAACTTAAATTACCTCCTGTAAAAACCCGAAAGTTTTTCAATGAACGGACAAAAAATGGGTTAAACTGTAAAGTATTCAATGCGGAACATTTTGCATGGTAACTTCAGAAGTTTTGAAAATTAACCTACATACTTAAGTTTAATTGAATATGGTTCAGTTGCGCTGGAGAATAGAGTTACTAAAGGTTTATTGACACTCTCAAACAAGTAAGTTAATAGTGAATGAGTTTTGGCACATCACTTTTTTTAATTTTAGTAATTTAGGAAATAAAAATTATTAATAACACGATAATGTTTATTGATTTAAAATTCAATTTTTAGCAACGAAGCCACTAAGGTACGAAGGTAAGAAAACTTAGTTTATTGAAATAAATCAAAATCTTTTTGAAGTCTAGTCTTACATAGGTCTGGCCTCAAGATCAAAAAAGTTATTCATTCCAGCAGAAGCTTTAAATGTGAATTATTTTAAGTAAAAATAATCTTGATAGTAATTTCAAAACTACCGCTTTGAAAACTGGTGGCCAACGGAATTTTTGAAAAATTAAAATATTTTGTGATATTTTCTGTTAAAAAATGATTCAATTTTAACCTGAAATATATAACCGGTAAGATTCACTAAAAAAGTAAGTAAGAATATAGAAATCATAGAAAAGTGAATATGAAATTACTGCAATTACAATCCGTTACAAGTTCATTTTATTCTACGAAAACCTATAAGTTTCGCTAATTTTTGGTTTAGTAGTAAATGTTTTCATATTTAACCACCCTGATAAAACAGTTATTAGCACTTTATGTAAGTACAGTAGCTCTAACAGAACTTAACGTTCAATATTTTAAAAAATAAATTTTTTTGAAATATAAAATATATTTTTTCTAAACCACTACATATCAACATTTTGTAAATTTGTTTAAACATCATGTAAACAGCTACTCCTGTGAAGATAAACATTACAAAGTTTTTATAATGTATTTAACTGGTTTCAAGTTGATTACTGTTAGATATATATTTTCCAAAAATAAACTTTTTTCCGAAAAACCAAAAGTCAATATATTGTGGATTTATTTTGGCAAATATCATGGAACTTGCTACTCCTACGAAGATAATCGTTATAAACTAATGTAAATTATACTTAACTAGCATTCATCTGAACACTAATAGGTATATGTACGTTTAATATTTTATGAGAAACGGTTTTCCCAAATATCGGATTTTTTTTTCAGAAATCAACAGTTCATAAACTAATTTTGAAAGTCGCGCTCAAACAGAAGGTAGATTAATGCATCATAGAGCAGTTTATTAAGAGAAGCAGTTTACATGATATATGTCAAAATAAATTTACAAAATTTTGATTTTCCGTTATTTAAAAATGATGGTTGATTTTTGAAAAACTGTATTGTATAAACTTGGAACTACAATTGAAGCTAGCTAAAAGTACTGTAATGTTGTTCATATTTATAAACTTCATAACAGTACCTGTAATTAGGATATTCGGTAAAATGAATTTACAAAATGGAAATACCTATTTAGGTTTTGGGAAAATTACTATCATTTTTGAAACTCAGAAACTATTAGACATATAGATGTCGATGGAGGGTTTCAAAACGATTTCCTTCACATGAGCAAATTTATTTGCCAAAATAAACTTACAAAAACGTCGATTTTGTAAGGAAAAAAATTAGTTTTGGAAAAACCTAATCTCAAGAAATACGAGACGTGCTTATGTATTAGTTAAATGAGCTTTAAAGTAGTATATAAAGCTTATGTCCATAAGAATAACAGTTTCCATGACTTTCGACAATAAATATCAAAAAATGTTAATTTTCAGTTATATCAGGAAAAAATGTTGGATTCAAAAAGTGTCGAACCTAAAGACTCAAATTTAATATACCTAAAAAAGGTGATAATAAATGTTGTCTTTGGATTGGTAGCTTTGAAGATATTTAAAACTGAATGAAAAATTAGAGAAATATTTGGGCCATAAATACTTGTATGTTTGATTCAATTATAGTCTTGCAAGTTTATACTATAAATCATTTCAAAAAAATCAAGATTGATACTAGTGGGTGCTATAATTGTCGCATATTTCGAACTGTAAGCGTAAAAAAATCGTTTTTTAATCTTAAGTATTACTTAAGGGGATTAAAGTAGAGTTCAAAAGCTACAAATCAAAGAAATGCAAAAAAATGTCAAATTCTCTTTAGAAAAGGAGAATATTGTGTATTTTATTTTTTTTTAGTCACGTTTTTGTTGTTAAATATGATTGTAATATAAGAAGGAATAACTAAAAATCAATTTAAGTTAAGTAATTCAAAACAGCAGCATAGTAAATAATCTAAAATCAAATTTAAAATAACTAGAATCTATATTTATTGAAAATATCTAAATAACGCAATGTTTTTTTTTCGTCAAATCTTGAATTATTCATTTTTTTATCAGGCAGCTACTGGATTACAGACTTTATTCATTTAGAAAAAAACTTGCTTATTTAACAAAAATTTACGTACAGATTAATTAAGTTAATCTATTCTTCATAAATACCTGAGGTCTACCTCCAACTTTGTAAAAACAATGTGTGATGTGACATTCTATCAACTTTCAAAATTCTAGTAATTTTAGGATTTATTTTAATTTTAATTTCCAGAAATGATACGTACTTTTATTATTTTAAATTAATTTGTCTACTTGCGCAATGGTGAGATTTACAGATAAACTTAGGATAATAATATTACATTTTTTTTATGATTAAATAAAAATGATTGTTAAAAGTACCAGATAGTTTTTTTTTTTATACCATTTAGTACACGACTTTCATAATAATAGACTTGTTGCTAACCAAATAGATTTTTTTAAAAAATAATTTTAGAATGAATTTCATTTGTTATACCAACATCATTTATTTTATTTTACATGTTTTTAGAGATAGTTTTATACACTGGATTATTAAAAATTATTATGAATTTCAGGTCTACTCAGACGATAACATAACTGTTGAGAAACTAGAATATTAGTATTGATCTAATGAAACGTCACCGACTCAAATTCGGCAAAGTCCAATTGTCGAATATATAGAATATTCCATACCACGAGGTAAGCCGACATAGCTAGGGATATGGCATGACAACAGAGGGGGATTAGGAATAAGGGCTAGGATAATGGGAGAGGAACCAGGGGATTGGCTGCCCGTGGCAGATAGTGGAATTATACCCGCTTAGTCTGTCAGGGTGGGGGGGGAGATAAATTATCATTCTTGACTTCAAGGTAAAAATTCGTAAAGCAATAAAACAAATAAATTTTATCATTATAAAATAAGCTTAATACTATTTTGAAATAAGTAGCAACGCTTTGGAAAGAGTGAAAAAACAATTCCATCAGGTGGGCATTTATTTCGATATGCTAATAAATTTTTAAATATATCCTAAATCAGATTTATTATTATCAAAATTAACGTGATATGTACATCCATCTCCAGTTATTTATATGTTAGACGGAATATTCAACATAATTTCTCTTCCATAAAACCAAAATAAATGAAATAGATCAAAAATGAAATCGATCAAAAGTGAATGAATTAAAAATAAAAAGGGTAAATTTAATAAAAATAATGAAATAAAATAAATTTAATAAACACATTTTGAAAACTTAGACGAGAGAGATGAAGAAATTTATTTTCCCACAGTGAACATGACATATCATCGCGGTGATTAAATGAGGGAATAAAGTTTTTAAGCCAGATTAAAAAAAACACAAATCACAGAATGTAATCCGATGTGTAAATATAGAGAACGAGAGAGAGAAATATTAGTGGAATGTGTTTGCAATGGTCTTGTGGAATCAGCTTATGAATATGTATACATCGATATGTACATGTAAATATCCATACTATCATAAATAAAAGAGTATTATTGGAAATCGGTATTGACAAATTATTTTATTTGTTATAATAAGTTTTTAAAAAAATCGAGGCCATTCAGAGTTTTTAATACTATTAATATTGTCATATATAGGAAGATGGTCAGGGTTAATGTTGTCGTTGTTTTAAATTAATGTCTATAGAAATAGCCAAGTTCCTCATAAACAATATGTATTGTAAATTACGCCCTAAATTCGAGGAAGTTATAATCAACCTTAAACGCAACAGAAAATTTCATTTAGGCGCTATGGTCAAATGGCGATCATGAAAAAAGTAAAATTAAATTTCGCGTTTTTTTTTTTTTAAATAGGGAGCAATAACTAAAAATCTCTTTCTTTTGTAATTTCAGACCGTAGGATAGTAAATAGCATGTTCTTTAAAAAAATTTAATATAATTTAATTTAAAAGTAAATTTATCTTCATTAAGAGCATATGAAAGAGCATTCAAGCGGATAAGTTCAGCTTTTAGTAAAATCATAAATTATTATTTTCATTTGAGAAAAAAATGTTCTTGCTTCATAAGTTTAGTTCATGTTTTCTAGATTAAGGTTTTCTACAGGATAAACTAAAATACGAGATGTCAAATTCTGCATTTACACAGTATTGGTGATTTTTTTTTTCTAGTTGATTCTACAGACCTTCTACAGACAGATCTTTGCCCGCCCGAACCAACGTTCTCCACGCCTACCTTGGGCTACGGTTTTCCAGTTTGTCACATGATGCTCTTTTTCATCTTTGTTGATTATGCCTATCTATCTGGTTTTCAAATAAAATATCTCGATTCTTTTTTTTAGGGTACCTGTTAGAACTCAGATCGGGCAGGTACGAAAAAAAAGATCCCACTAGATTGAGAAGAATAAATGGTACAAATTCGACTGTTGGATCTGCTAGTACAACCTTTATGCAAATTCATGAAACCCTCAGCACTTGTCTGTCACCTTTTTCAACCCCGTCAGATTTTCAAACTTGAAAAATGAAGGTGTATCATAGTCACTCCAACTTTATTGTTATTATTATTATTATTTAATTTTTATGTTGTTAATATTTTTATTATTATTTAAATATAAAAAATATTTTTAGAATAAATAAATGCTCCAAAAGCTGAAATATGTCAGTAAGCCATACTTTTTTTTTTCTTCAGCCGAAGTCGTTCGACCCCATTCGACGTCTTGTTGCCAAATCTATGTTAGATTTTTTTAATACTCATGGGGAAATGTTTTTTTTTTTCTACATTCTGTAAGAGAAAGACATGTTTCTAGGCCTTAATCCTTTATCCCTTGATTGCACAGTACACAAATGGGATCCTGAGCCAGGCCTATCTTGTGGAGATGACTCTGCAGGTAAGTGGTCAGTCGACAGGCGGAAGAAGGCCACTGCATCTCTTCTTGGGAGGTTAGTTGGAATTGGGTTTTCTATTGAACTCTTATATCTTTTCCCTTCCACCCTTTTTTTGTGTGCTCTTCTTGTATCATCCGCAATCCTGGTCCTTATCATTGTTTTTAACGAGTTAAAGGATCTTGGATGGACTGGTTGTGGCTATTTCGTTCCCTGCCCGGCAAGACTATCTGCTTCTTTGTTTCCTGAAATTCCACAATGGCTCGGAATCCACTGTAGGATCACATCACTACCTCGAAGTGTCAAGTCGTGGAGGAGAGATATTTAAAATATAAGTTGGATTAAATTTGTTTATTTAAAAAGATGAGGGTGAAATTACTTTTATCCCCTATTCCGATGTGTTTTACTATCTCTTATTAAAGATATTTACTCTTTGCTATAGTTATTATTAACCTCCAAAAAACTTAAAAACAAGAAAAGTTATAAAACTTGAGCTCTATTACTATCTATAGATAACTTTGAGCCCGGTTAGAAAAACATATTGTATATTAATGTGAACAAACTAGGACCACCACAATGTAACCTACTACAAAATTAATGGGGTAGGCTTGGCGAGATTACAGGGACTCAAGCCAAAAGCTCCAATGTTAAAGGAGTATTAGTAGAATATTTACTCAAAAGTTTTTTTTTAAAATGTGTAATAAGTATTTTTAATGTACAAACGCTGCTTATAAACGTGTTTAATTATGCATTATATATGTCTGCATTGTAAATATTTGAAATATAAGGTAGTAATAAAGAACCCTATCTACTAAAAGTTGGCGAACACAAAATTAATATTTATTTACATATTTTTTTTGTTTTTTTGTTTTATGAAGAGTCAGTTCGTTACTTATGGAGACAGTATCACTGTCTTCTATTTGGAGCAGAACTTTCCTGTTTGTTATAGAACATCACGATCAATAATGTATTAGCCCCAAAAAGGTCTATTCCAGGAATCCACGTCTTCAATTTACAGACGGTCTCCTCAGATGCGATACAAGATCAAACATTGCCAGTCTTCAAGTTTTGATAAGCATAACGCTAACGGTCTTAGTAAAAACATAGAATAAATCACCAAAGTTTCCCTTTAAAAAATATCTAAGCACTAAGTTATTAATTAATTCAAAATGTATAATAACAAACTATCATATTAAGTATATGAGAATGCCGTAGAGTAGCAAATAGTAAATCTTTATTAAGTAAATAGTTATAGTTTATTTGGAACTTTAGAAAAAGGGAGTTTATGAAATAAATTGATAACAGTAAAACGTACATAAATATCAGCCTAGGACCTAATAACTTTATAAAATACTGCATACTAAAATAATAATATAATGTTTGATTGTGCACGTAAACATTTTATTTCTTTAGTTTCTTTTATTTTATTTATATTGGAGATACTTTTTTTTTTTTTTTGGTAAACTTTTTCATTAACGAGGCTTTTTTTTTTTTTTTTTTATTGAATTTATTGCATTGCATTGTTATTGTTAACCAGTTTCTTTTAGTTCTTTCTTGGCCTTGCACCATTTCTTAGGTGTTTTTTACAAAGAATAATGCATCTCAAAATGGCTTCTTCTCTAATTATTGTATATACCAGTCAGCATTGAGGTCTATTAGCAGCCACCAGCTACTGTCGTACGACACGTCTACATATGACTGCGATTTTCTGCGTCATACTATGCTGCCATTGTCCATATATATCCACGGTTTTCATAATTAACAGGTCAGACAAATATACATTATTAGTTGCAACGAGCAGGCGTAATCATTTATTGTTGTTGATTTTTTTTTTATTTGTTAAAAAAGATTTTTATGTGATTTATATAGTTGTTTTTTAAATATTCTAATTTTATAGAGAATAACAAAGAAGTAAATCTCGTACGGATATGCATGACCGAAACGTTTAATACACTACTAATCGGTAAACATTATTATGAATATTGAAATTCAAGATCCGGTCGGGTTTAAAACAAGGCGATTCTTTATCACCGATATTATTTAATCTAGCACTAGAATACGTCATTAAAAATGTTATGAATACCGAAAAGGGTTTCACTTTGGGTGGTAAAATAACGGTACTTGAGTATGCTGATGATTTGGTATTATTAAGTGAGAACAAGAAAATTATAGAACTAAATACAACCACATTAATGAACTGCAGTAAGTAACTAGGTTTTGAAATAAATACGGATTAAACAAAATATATGGTTAGCAGTGGAAACGCGAGCAACTTCGGTGAAATAGATATGGAAGGCTACACAACGCTAAATTGAGGGAACTACACCCGGTAACTATAATTCAAGTCACAGCATTGCGGTGTATAAGATGGACTTAGTAACGAACGGATCCCTAAGATGTTATTCATTCAAAAAGGGAATAATAAAATATATTTTTCGTTTAAAATTCTATTTTTGTTATTCGGATATATCATTGGAATCTGAAACTGATTATAATAAAGTTAATCAATAGATTTGTTGAAAATATTCAAATGATAATACCATAGTAAATTTAAAGTTATGGATTTTTTTTTTGTGTAGCCGTGAATCTCTATATCCCAATCAAAACAAAATAAATGATTTGAAATTTAACTTAGGAACCGATGTACGAACAAAATTGGACAATAGAAATAAATGAATAAAGAGTCACTTAAATGCAATAACCATATGCGAACCTGGAACGTCAAAGCACAATCTTCCTATTACCGCCAATCTCCTAATCTCAGCATGACGTCAATAGGGTTTACCGAGCTGGAGGGACCGGCATCAAATCGATAATAATGATTCACTGGATGATAATTAATGTACTTATTAATTACTAGTTTGTATGAACCATGCAAATTAAAAGATACATTATTCAATTTGATTAGGGTAGAGAAATCTGATTTAAATTTCAATTAGTTTGCCAATCTAAACGATTTAAACATAATTAGTCAATTAATTTTCAAATATATAAACAAATCATATTTTTCATTATTAACATATTTCTAAAATTTTTAATTGTAGATAGTAAATGAAACAAAGATCGACTTTTAAGGGACATCTTATACAAATTCATCTAAAAGCCAGTAAGTTAATCAACCTAAACATGTATTTGAATAGCTAATCCCTAAGATGTTATTCATTCAAAAAGAAAATAATAAAATATATTTTCCATTTAAAATTCTATTTTTATTTTCCAGATATATCATTGGAATCTGAAACTGATTATAATAAAGTTAATCAATAGATTTGTTGAAAATATTCAAATGATAATACCATAGTAAATTTAAAGTTATGGATTTTTTTTTTGTGTAGCCGTGAATCTCTATATCCCAATCAAAACAAAATAAATGATTTGAAATTTAACTTAGGAACCGATGTACGAACAAAATTGGACAATAGAAATAAATGAATAAAGAGTCACTTAAATGCAATAACCATATGCGAACCTGGAACGTCAAAGCACAATCTTCCTATTACCGCCAATCTCCTAATCTCAGCATGACGTCAATAGGGTTTACCGAGCTGGAGGGACCGGCATCAAATCGATAATAATGATTCACTGGATGATAATTAATGTACTTATTAATTACTAGTTTGTATGAACCATGCAAATTAAAAGATACATTATTCAATTTGATTAGGGTAGAGAAATCTGATTTAAATTTCAATTAGTTTGCCAATCTAAACGATTTAAACATAATTAGTCAATTAATTTTCAAATATATAAACAAATCATATTTTTCATTATTAACATATTTCTAAAATTTTTAATTGTAGATAGTAAATGAAACAAAGATCGACTTTTAAGGGACATCTTATACAAATTCATCTAAAAGCCAGTAAGTTAATCAACCTAAACATGTATTTGAATAGCTAATCCCTAAGATGTTATTCATTCAAAAAGAAAATAATAAAATATATTTTCCATTTAAAATTCTATTTTTATTTTCCAGATATATCATTGGAATCTGAAACTGATTATAATAAAGTTAA